>NW_009208761.1:9215-80870 GCF_000690835.1 Fulmarus glacialis
TTAAGCTGTTTTATCCAAACCCGGGGGTTTTTCCTCCTGGTGCTCTCCCGATTCTCCCCCCCACCCCCCCGGGGCGGGGTGGGGGGGGGGTGTGAGTGAGCGGCTGCGTGGGGTTAAACCACGACTAACACCTTCTCCTTTCTTTCCTTTCTTGTTGCTGTTGCAAAAAAGGGACTGTCTTGCTGGATGAGTTCACGCTGCAGGTTTTCCCAAAGAACCAGGATTTGACCCATTCTTGAGTTTCACCTTGGTTAGTAAGCATGGATTGAACAGTTCCAGCTGCCTCTCAGGGTCAATCCATGGGCAGCAATGCATCATACTACATTCGTGTGAATGGTAGGAGGGGGAAAGCCTGCTTTAGCACTCTGCTCCTCAGTTTCTGGCAGGAGAACTTTGCCCACACAACCTACTTTGGCCGTGCTGTTGCCACAAATACAATAACTCTCTTGTGCCATCCAGAAGTGGGCATGGGGGGGTTATTAAATAATATTACACAGTAAAAAGGGATCAATGATTTCAAAATTTCCTACTTTTAAAGCATATGTGCGGCTGGTTGCAGTGCATTCTACAGGAAAACACCTTAGGAAGCGATTGCTCAAGAAAACCCTCTTCTGCCATCTTAATCTAGTGCACTGCAGGTTTGTTTCAGCAAAATCTTCACTGTCTGCTAGTGATATTTTCTTTCAGGAGCTGAGGCGTATTCTCCATCATCACTCTAATCTACAGTTACAGCTAGGAGAGATGTTCTCCTCTGGGAAGTAATTCACGCACAGAAAAGTTCACATTTGGTTTCATGCATTGCTATTTATCTATTTCAACCCCTGCACAGCAAATCCCCAGCCATACATTGGGAATGAAACCAGCCACCACCATTTCCCACAGGAAGAGATGGAATAAGTCTCACACCCATCACACAAGACTAACTCAACAGATAAACTGCAAGGTCCAAATCTTGACAAAACTTTTCAAATTGTCCCAGTATCTTTTTGGTATATGGACAAATGTAAATGTCAGGTAGCTATGGAGTGAAAAATGCTCATCATTCAGCACCGGGAGGTGGATAAGTAGAAATATTTAATCTGCAGCCTTGGGCACTCCTTATCTGAGTGACAGAAGTGTTCTATGAATAACAGGTTAGAGGCCAAACCCTCACCTCATGTACATCACAGTAAATTGAAATTAGCGGAGCTATACATGTTTGTATCAGCCAAAGGGCTAGTCTGAACAGAGATAGTGACTTGAGTGCCTATCATTACACCATTTAAAGTTACTATAATTTTTTTCAAAGTAAAAAAAATTACATCAGTGTAAAGCTAGTGAGTCTCTGTCCCTATCTTTTTTTCTGCTATGCTTTTTAGCTATAAAACTTCTGATAAAAGCCTCTTTCATGTGACAAAACTGCTGGTGTGCACTGTAGAATTTTTTGGGATGGTGGGGATTTGCCCTTTTGCAGGAGAAATCATGAAAAGACAGAACCTGTGATCAGCCTCTAACGATAAAGTGAGACACTCATTAAGCTCAGTTTTGAAAAAGATAGGTAAATTGCAAAAAAAAAAAAAAAGCCAAGACCTGATACTAAATTTAATAAATGGAAAAGCAGCTAAGACATTTTCAAAAAGGAGAAAACCAAGAACATTTAAAGATCAGGCTGCCTATTCTGCAAAACTTTAGTCAGTCTCTTGAGAATCACAAGAAGCACTGAGCCTCTGAGTGAGGCCTCTTGCCAACATTGCTTAACTCTTATCTGCTGGTTGCGTGCCAGCTTCCAGCGTGGATGCCAGTAATTCATAAGGCAAATCTCACACAGCAAGAACATAAAACCTCTCTGACGCGGCAAGTGGTAGTCAGACAATGGGTGACAATATGTCTGATGGGAATTAACGCCTTACAAATATCCTTATATTTTAGGCATTATTGCAGATAAATAGTAATTTACTGGAATAGCCAAAACTATTTGTGAGAAGATGTTATGATGTTTAGCACAGTTTTGTCTCCTTCTGTCTTGCCTCAGACGTTTGGATGTGAAGGGCTGCAAAGCATCACTGGGTCGGCTAAATACAGAGTTCTGCAACTGTAAGAAAACTGCTTTGTGTAGCATCATCAAATATATATCCAGGCAAACTTTCTTCTTCCCAGGGTATGGGAGAAAAGGAATACTCTGCTTTGTTTGGCAACTGCTTCAGAGCTGTTAAATAATAACCCATCACTATCAGGCTATCATGGAAAAGGTTATCATTACCCTATTAACAGAAGAGGGAATTAATGATGGCAGAAGATTAATGCAACAAACTGAATTGCAGGTATACGGGAACATATGTAGACTGCCATTTGTCAGTGGTATCAAAATCCCTACAGCCAGCCCTGGGGTACTCTTCACGACTTGATAATAAAGGAGAGAGAGAAGTAAATTCAAGCTAATGGGAAAATATCTATCAGAAGCAAGTTCCAGAAAATAAAAAGTCTTTCTTTTATCAAAAGTCTTTTAGGTGTGCATACTACTGGAGCTTCGCACATCCTAAAGTTCAAGGCAATTCTTTGCTAAATTGTCACTGCAGATCAAGAGTAACGTTCAGGTGCTTGGTGATGCATTAAAGACACACACTTTCCTTCCACACATGGCCTTGTTCACACCAAGACTTAGTATCTTTTCTTAGGCCTACCCAATTCATGCACTTTAGTAGCCCAAGGGGAGAGGATAGTGGTCTAACTACCAATGGTACAACCAGTATCTCAGTACCACAGAGCACCAGCTCTGTCCCAGCTATACCTACTCAGCCCTTCGGCTTTCTGCAGCACCTTTCTCAGCAGGTATTAGCACCACTCAGCTGACCTTGAAGGCTTGCTTTCAGCAGTAAGATTGCGGTCAAAGTATTCCAATGACTAAGGAACAAGTGTGTTTTTTGAGAGACTGTTTCGGTTCTCACCTCTGCTACAGCCTTCTTTTTTAAATCTTGGAGAAATCCTTCGTTTCCATAATTATTTCTAAAGTAGCCTTGCTAAACTGGACATCTGATTGCTCTGGTTTCCAGAGGCCTCTCGGGAACCAGCACTTCTCACCGCACCTGCTGAAGGCGTGCTGCATTCACGCTGCTTAGAAACCCCATTTGCCCTGAGGCTCAGTGGTGTCCGAAGGTCTCCAAGCAGCCTGCAAGAAACAGCCTCAGGCAGACAAGGGAGCCAAGCCCTCACTGTGGGGGCAGATGGGGTAGCTTGATAGCTGGGGGTCAAATTGCAGCCTTGTTGGCTGCTGTAAGCTCTACGTGCAGCCTGGGTTTGCTCCTAAAGGTACCAACAGTCTCCCCAGAGGCGACCCCTAAACCAAACTATATAGCCAAAAAGGTACTGTTGTGATCAGCCCTATACATAGCAGGGTCACTACCACCAATATGTTTCAGGTCACTATCAATAGAATGAGGTTTACAAATTTCACAGATGTCTTGTGACACCTGAAAATAGAATAGGCATATGATATTCAGACACTATAATAACAGAACTTATCAAGTACTTCATCTAGACTATAAAAGCCAAAATTCTACCTATTGTCTATGGGCATACAGCACTTAAAGTAAGTGTGGAGCTCTCGCCCAAAGCTTCCCCACAATACATGTCTTGCTGGTTTTTGCACCCTCAGAGGTGGCTGCATTGCTGTTGTTCTCCTTCCCATGTGCTGGATGCAGAGTATTTATAGGTTTGTATTTACTAGTGAAATATTAGCCAAATAAAAGAAGCATTCGTATGTTTTACTGTGAACATAACCATTTACTTGGAATAGCAGGACAAAAAACTAGCTCTGTTAGAATTAATCATATCTCATCTTTCACGCTATGGCAAAAATCAAATATCCTTCAAGTATGCTGCACGTTATCCAAATAATAAGAAGTCCTCTAAACAGCGCATGATGTCCCTGAGAAACTACACGAAAGTACCACTGATTGATCGCTTTAAAAGGAGTAGTCCACAGAGAAAGCATGTAAACCAAGGGCACGGTTTCAGTAGAATAAAATTACATGTGTGATGTTAGACCTGTATTGTTCTTCCTGCCCTGCTCTGCTTCACTTCCAGGCATTCTACACAACCCATCCTGTTTATTCGGATGAGCTGTGAAGGGTCTGGAAGTGTTATTTTGGGATACTGTCCCAGACTTTTGGGATACTGATGTGAAACACAACTCCTTCATGAATTGGATTCTTTGCTCTTTTTTCAAATTCTAACTACTCAGACTAATATTAGTGGAGTTATCTTGTGCCCTGATTTTAGTGAAACACTTCCTTTTCCAGTTCAATATATAATTTTCTGATGCGTTGGACAATACTGTATCCAGTCATGTTGTGGGAGACGTATCTGAAGTCCCTGTCTACCGGTGGAGACAGCCTGCAGTAGTAGATAATGGCAGATGATGCCCTTTAGCAGGGCTCCTCCGTCCAGCCCCACAGCCTCTCTCCTACCCCATCATCAGGAGCACCATCACAGCCAGCCGTGTTTAGCACATGCTGGCCCAGAGCAGGAGAGCGCCTGCAACTCTGCAGTAAGGTACTAGTCTAGTGGCAGATAACCAGGAGACCAGAGCCAATAGTACGAGACAAATGTGATGGACTAGTCAAGCCATCTTCTTTTTAGGAAACACCAGCAGTATCTTCCTAGATGTCCAAATATCTTCTTTTTGTCACACAAGCCAATTGGGAAATACCTTTGTTTGCCCAAGGTTATTGCTATATGAAGTGACATTTTCTGTACATCTTTCAGGAGCAAACAAGACAGCAGTTCTCTGAACTGAGATGCACTCGGTTCTTTGAATATTCTCCTATAGTATGAGGAGAAAGACTGAACAGCTCTGATACTATTAGTCCAACTTAGAGTAAGGTTAATAAGAGTTACTGAGCATTAGCGATAAAATCATTCCATAACACTATGTTACAGGAAAAATATAATCTATTTTGAGAAATATGAGTGTACTTTACCAGAAGCTGTCAGAAAAGAAAAACAGTTCCTCTTAGAAAAAGAGCAATAGACTATGAGAATGTCTTAGTCACTCTAACTGAAGACAGTTTTGCACTCATGAAAAAATTCTGGTGTGACAATCTTAAAATATAGACACGTGGTTTCGCAGAATCATCATTTCTTACTGTCTTCTGTAAGTTATTATGAGTTACATGCTATACGTTAATAATGCACACTATAAAGAGTAAAATAATTGCTTTCCTTTTCCTAGACATTCTCTTATTTGTACAATTTTAAGTATTCTTAATGAGAAGGTTATTTCTGAGAGATTCTTTTTAGTGTTCAGCTTATCCAAGTTCACTTCTATACTTCCTTAGGTGATAGAAAAAGCTATGGCATGAGAAAAACTTCTCTGGCACAGCAAGGAAATCAGACAATCAGATACATCCAAAAATAAAGCAGCAGTAAAGATACAGAACATATTAATGAAATTCTCTATCATATGCTCCTACCACACCTGTGATCCAAAAGTTGTGTATCTTATAAGTAAAGCACTTAGTTCAATGTTCGGGAAACGATGTGTGTATCATGGAAGGGAAGGCTGGATGAGTCATAGCTTGGCTGCAAGACCAGGAGCTATTGGTGGTGGGCAAGTCACACCTGTCGATATGGGCTACTCCTTCTGACATTGGGTCAACGACTGTGTTTCGTTGGTGAAAGAAGCTAGGGAAGTAAATAGCAAGAGTCAGAAAACTAGAGGAGTTGCCCCCTCTCAGTGTAGGCACTGAGAGAGACAGCAAGAAAAAGGCTGTGTGGCAATAATTATATACAGTCATGTAATCAGAAATTACCCTCACGTCACAAACCCATTAAGGGAGATAAATGAAGGTAGGGCAGACAATGGAGGTTGTTGCATATGGTTGCTTTCTGCCATCTGACTTTTCAGTGTTATTTGCATTATTTTGCTATAAATATTTTCTGTATATACGTATACATACGGAACTAAGACTACAATACCTTTTAGTGTTTAATAACCCATTTCTCCTTCTAAAGGAAAATGGGGAGAAGATACAGTGCTCTGCAAAGCAAATATTTTCTAAATCATGAGGTCTGAAAAACATCAGATTACCATTTGCAATATTCTAGGGCATTACCTCTTCCTCCCTCCACATATACATTACAATAAATACACTAGATTTCTCTTCCAGCAAACTTGTTTGTAATAACTTCTAACACAACTGACTGCAATTACTATCTGATACTGAGTTATAGCAAGATTGATCGGTTTGATTAGAGTTGATGAACTGTTTCTGGCCAGGTATTTTATTTGAAAAATACAGTCACTTTTTTTCCTCACCAAATATCTCTAGAATGAATGTGCTTTATGTGTTTTAAATGCTCACTGTTTGAAATTACGCAGCAGATGGTGTATATTGCAGCATACTAAAGAATGATTAACCCTTTAATCTTGCTGCTGGCTGTTTCAGCTGCTGATTCTCAGTGTGGACAGCCTTCCACGGCGCCTACTTTCATTTATCCTCCTTTCAGACCCACCAAGAAAAGCCTCACGCACTCTTTTGACAGGAGCACCCTCCCACAGGAGTGATCAGGTCACTTCTTTCAAACTGGCTTGTGAACAAAGTTTTGCTGCCAGAAATGTTGGGGGTGGTGGGAGGAATATGGGAAAGAAAAGGTGGCTCCTTTGCTTCGCTGAAGACCAGGCTTTGCTGGATTAGTAGCAGCCCCTGAAGCTGCTCTGCCTCCGTGGTTCAGCTGGGCACTTCTGCTGGAACTTAGCCAGGTTTCTTCTGCTCAACCTTCTCTATCTCCACTGGGTCTACAGACATGGAAATGAATTCAGAGTTTAAGTCTGGTTTTGCAGCAGTACTTACCAAGCTGGAGGAGACCTTCCCAACAGACTAGTAAAAAAAGTGGCATGCTGCACACACAGTGCTGTGTTGTATCCCAAAGCACCTTCAGCATAGTTTTACCAGCAGCTGCTGTCCTGAGATATTAAAATACTGACATTGATCAGGGGCTTTTGTTAAAACGCACCTCTCTTCAGTCTCAAGGAAAGACCATGTCTCATATTCTGCTTGCTGCTATATCTATTAAAATACTGACATTGACCAGGGGCTTTTGTTAAAACGCACCTCTCTCCAGTCTCAAGGAAAGGCCATGTCTCATATTCTGCTTGCTGCTATATGCAGCTTACGGTGCTGTTTGCCAAGTGCGTCTCAGAAAAACTAATGATGTTTACAGTGCTTCATACACATTTGGACACAATATTTTCATGATAACCACATGTAGAATTCAGACCACCCCGTGAGATGGCCTTCTCTGAGCAGAAGAAATATCTACTACCGAAAATGATTGGTAAAGCAATACAGAGCTTCATGAATGGCTAATTTCTCTACACTTTTAAAATTGCAATTGTAACTTATATACTTACAATTATACAATTGCAATTTATAATACATATAGCAGAATTTCAAAATATATCACAGCAAGTCTCTTGTGATGGAGCCTAGACCATTGCTGCAGCACTCTGTGCAAGGAGCATTGATTCATATCAATTTTTGATCTATGTGAACTGACAAGCTAGAGACCTACTGTGTGCACTGCCTGTGTGTGTGCTCTTACTGGGAAGTCTATAGGAGCTGTATCATGCCTCTCCCTCCTGCACAGTCCTCCTAAACGTGAGCACTGCCCAGTATAGCATGTGTTCACTGAATTAAAGGGTGCAGCAATGCTCACATAGCCTCCTTGTCCGATCCCAATTCTTTTGCATACCTTCATATAAATCACAATACACACAGGCTGTCACTGCAGCAACTCTGCCAGCTTAGATTAGATGCTACTAGTATAACACACGATAATGCCACAGGGCAAGCCAGGTCCCCGGCTACACATGCACTAATGAAACCATCACCAGAACTGCCTACCTCAGCAGCGAAACCACCAACAGATCATATATGGAACATGCCACTAGAATTAATGCACCTGAAAGAAAAATGAAGGGAAATTGCACTTAAACAGCAAAATGGAGGGACCAGAAACAGGATTCAAAAATGGCCAGATGAAGCTGAAACTCCCTGACCCATTCCAACCATTAAACTGCTTCGCTCTCCTTGCTGACCTGTATTAGGGAAAAACACTGAAGCATCAGACAGCCCCCAACATGACCTGCTTTGTTAGATGGTCCTTGTCTGAGAGGTCAACCGACCCGCTTGCTCACCCATCTCTCATTTGGATTGCAGGAGGACTGAAGGGCAAGACAAAGAAGCTTTGCTGAAAGGTAAGGGTTAAAGTACAGAGGCAGTTGTTGGGGATGGGTATAAGCATATTGGGGAAGTACAACATTCATATTTTTCTTTAAGATTAGATGAAAACTCTTACTCCTCCTTTTGTTAGCTATTGCAATCCCTTTCCGGTTACAATCTATTTCGGTTGCTTTAATTGTTCTGGAGGACTTGACCTAGTAGCCAGGCAGTAAACACTTACACTCCATCTCTGCCCTCTGAAAAACATCTGTATTGGCCCCTTTAACTGTCTCTCTCTACTTCCTGAGAAACTTCTGGCATCATTACTTAGGCCCACAGATGGAGAGCAGAGGTCTGTTAAAACACAGAAATTAAAATTCAAAGCAGAAGCTTGCGATTCAAAGCAAGGTGTGCTATCTCACAGGTACTCACCTATCAACCCTAGCCCTTTTAAAGGCATGACAGTGCTTTTACCTAACACATACTGTCCAGTAAACACCTACCTAAGACTTGTGGATATCAAGGGATCCTCAATATGCCCATATCTTTCCACCCATGCAGCAGTCAAAGCGATACTGCTCTGTGTCAACAAGGTATTGTGCCACATTGTGCTGAAATTCAAACAACTGGTGCAAGATGACTTGAATGTACTCCAAGTAACTGAGGATATTACTGCCTTCCCAAGGGTGAAGCGGCAATGCTGTCAGCTCCTCAAAAAAGGAGGAACACGTATCATTCATCAGCAACATTTGAGCTGCTTCAGGGACAACATCAGTGTACCACAAACAACCCACAGTGGAAAGCCTGTCTTTTATATGAGATGTGCATCTGAGGCCTCAAGGGATGGGACAGAGGGAAGCAGAAAGACTGAGTGCATGAGCGTACATGAGAGGAGCCAGGGGACTGAGAAGTACTAAGGATATATGCTTGCTCACATGGTAACAGGAAAGGATTAATGTCCTTCCTGCAGAAACATATTCAGAAATGCTGTTGCCAAGAAAGAGAGGTAGGAAGGTGTCGTGGATTAACCCCAGCTGGCAACTAAGCCCCACACAGCCACTCGCTCACTCCCCCCCGGTGGGATGGGGGAGAGAATCAGAACAGTAAAAATGAGAAAACTCGTGGGTTGAGACAAAGACAGCTTAATAGACAAAGCAAAAGCTGCACACACAAGCAAAGCAAAACAAGGAATTCATTCACTACTTCCCACCGGCAGGCAGGTGTTCAGCCATCTCCGGGAAAGCAGGACTCCATCACGCATAACAGTTACTTGGGAAGACAAATGCCATAACTCCAAACGTCCCCCCTTCCTTCTTCTTCCCCCAGCTTTATATGCTGAGCATGATGTCATATGGTATGGGATATCCCTTTGGTCAGTTGGGGTCAGCTGTCCCAGCTGTGTCCCCTCCCAACTTCTTGTGCCCCCCCAGCCTGCTCGCTGGTGGGGTGGGGTGAGAAGCAGAGAAGGCCTTGACTCTGTGTCAGCACTTCTCAGCAATAGCTAAAACATCTCTGTGTTATCAACACTGTTTCCAGCACAAATCCAAAACATAGCCCCATGCTAGCTACTGTGAAGAAAATTAACTCTATCCCAGCCAAAACCAGCACAGAAGGTCTGTCAACAGCTGAAGAAGCTCCTAAGGATACTTACACAGAATTTTGTGATAACCTAAACTGTTTTCCATGACTTTTGCTAAGTGCATATTTTGGATGAGACAAATACTTCCAATTGTTTAGTTCAAACATTTCAAAGTATTTTCTCCCTGTTCGCAGATAAAAGATGAAGAAAGCACACTGCCAAATGCAATGTTAGTAATTTTCTGAGATCTCAGCATCCTGCGTTATAAATATTCTGTAACTGTAGGCAGATTGCTTCCAAGGAGTGTGCACCTAGGGCTAAAGTTCACATTACAGAATCACAGAATCATTTATGTCGGAAGGGACCTCCTGAGATCACCTAGTCCAACTGACCAGCTCAGAGTCAGCTACAGCAACTTGCCCAGGACCACGTCCAGTCAGGTTTTTAGTATCTCCAGAGACGGAGACTCCAAAACCTCTCTGGGCAACCTGTGCCAGTGCTTGACCACCCTCACAGTAGAAAAATGTTTTCTTGCATTCAGATGGAATTTTATGTGTTTTAATTTCTGTTCATTGCCTCTTGTCCTGTCACTGGGCACCACTGAGAAGAGTCTGGTGCTCTCTTCTTCATTACCTCCTGTTAGGTGTTTATACATGTTGATAAGATCCCCCTTGAGCCTGCTCTTCTCCAGGCTGAACAGTCCCAGCTCTCTCAGCCTTTCCTCATAGGAGAGATGCTCCAGTCCCTTCATCATCTTAGCAAACCTGCGCTGGACTCGCTCTGGTAAGTCCATACTTTCTCGTACCAGGGAGTCCAAAACTAGCTGCAGCACTCCAGGTGTGGCCTTGCCAGTGCTGAGAAGAAAGGAAGGATCACTTCCTTCAACCTAAGAATTTAAACAATCCTTATACATGCACTGGGTCACAAATAGAGAATAAAAAGTAAAAAATTAACTATAAATGGACAGATATGGCATTGTAACAGGGGAGCAAAGAGCCAACAGTCCTTAGAGATTTTAGTTATCATACAAGAAACAACAACTTCAAGGCTGAGAAAGGCACACTGCTGAACTAGAGTACAGGTTTTAGTTAGGGTAATCTCCTGGAACCTGGAGAACTGTGTTTAGGTCTCCACTCTATCTCAGGTGAAGGAGAAGACATGTCACGTGCGCCATGTCTAACCTGACAACTAGGAGGTGGAAGAGCCCTTTCCTTGGGCTTTTCCACCCTGCTTTCTCTGGCTTTTTCTGGTGAGATCTATGTGATCTGAACACATGCTACACTGGGCGGTTTAGGTGGGGGACTCCTGGCCTGCGGCTCCCAGCAGAATTTAGGATCAAGATATCCACCCAAAAGTTTGGCTCTGCCAAGGGTTGTGTGATTCTGCCAGTTCACTGACAGAGTTGCAGATGTCCATGGGATTTTTAACAACAGAAGTTTAAAGACCTGTACAATTAGATAGCAAAGCAGTATCAATGACAGTGGTGCATATACATTGATGTAATGAACCTAAATGCCAAATTATCCCCATTGTTAGTCTGTTCTCTAGCCAACACAGTGGCTTTAATCATGTTTGCCTTTTTCCTCTCAGTGGTAAATAATGCATAGCCCACTTAAGAAAACTGGACCAGAGCTCGGGTGATGGCAGACAACTTTGCTTAAGTCACTTAATTGGAATGTGGTTTGCACCCTTGCAGGAGTTTTTGCTCAGTTATAGGAAAACCCTGGGGCTGAATGTCATACCATTTTTAAAGTTCTCTTGGCAGAAACACAGATTCCCCAAACAGCAGTGCAATATCACAAAAACACTTCTTGCAAAGCACTGTGTCCATTAACTGCCTTCTCCAAGGGACAATCTCTAACAGACTCATCTCTAACTACAGGCACTGCAGGATGTGAACATGGAGGACTACAAGGCTACAGAGGCAGTCTCCAACACCACGGATCCTTTATCTGCAACAAGACTAGTCTGGATTTACACTTCTGTGGGGGTGCAGAGAATTAATCATATGTCTTGGATATTAGCAGAAGAATTCTTGCCGCCTTGCCCTTTTGTATACTACGTTTTTAATATATATTACCTTTGTTGCTTGGTTACTCTCAAACTTTCCAATGCAGTTTTAAAAATACATTTATTGCCTTGCCCATGCAGTCTCTACTCAAAAAGAAGTAATCAAGGAAGCAGTGCTTGGCAACACAGAGCTGGATGCTGGCTGTTTCAAACACCATGCAGAACTCACTGGCCTGCTCATCACCCCCCAAGCCCTTAGCTGCCATATCTCCTATGTAAAAAAAAAAAAAAGCCTCATGGCAGACATCACGTTGTCCTGCCTAAAACTGCCCCAGAATTATTCCAAAGTGTGTCTGATGAGGAAAGAGCAGTTATGCCTTCAGAATTGCCTGTGTTTACATGAATAGATACATAAACCATGGAGCAGGAGCTCTGGAATTAACACCATGAAACAGTGACAGTACAACACTAACGACTGACTTTCCCTTCCATTCCTAATGTATGTTGCTGACAAGTCCTCCAAATAGAAATGGATATGCAAATACATGCAAGTGATTCCAAAATAATAACGTGTACAAAACTCAGAGCTACAAGATGGACGCAAAACATGAATTTTCTTGATGCGAAACTGCTCTCAACGAGCATTTTCACTCTGTCTGCGAGATGGAGGGTGGTGGTAGCTATTTGAGTGACTTTCATGTGAACCAAGTGTGCTCAGGAGATGCTTCTGGACCAGGATCCTGGCCAATTTTTACATCCACACGACATTATGTGGATTGCAAGCCCTGATCTGAATGCTGACCCAGGGCTCTTGGATGTCCAGAAGTTGAGTACTAAACTCACATTTTAGGAAAGTTGGAAGCTTTTACAGGTGACTTAGAGATCAAGGCACCATTTGGAACTGGGGAAGAAAGCTGTTGTGTAGACACAGCCTTCACCTCATCTCTGCAGGTGAAAGGAAATCAGAGAGGTCTTTTGGGCTCATCTTTAACACACTCACAAAGTGCGAGCTCATTAACAAAAGTATTGATTTTCTGTGAGAAACATTTGAGAGTAAAAAATTGAAGCTTAGGCTTCTGTATTGTGTGCTTAGTCTCGACTGAAGTAGAGGTGATCACGGAAAGCAATAAACAGAAGTCTTACAGACAAAGAGCAATTTGGCCTGCAAAGAAAAGGTCCATGAGGTAAAAAAAAAAAAAAAAAAAAAAATTATAACAGGGCCTGTGGCTAAAAAAGGGAATATGAAAGGACGAAAGCTACATCATTTTTCTATTAAGTCAGTGTGATGCACGTTTTATGCTCAGGAGTTTTGAAACCAGCTAGGCCCAGATCCCTGGTGGCACAAATAGCATTTTTTTCACTAGTGACCGATGTTTCAGAACGTCATAAAAGGCTTGGTAAGAGTGTGCATGCACACACACATGCACAAGGGGAAGGAACCTTTCGAAGAAGCTGTCTGAAATAAGGGGGGCACATGCGAACACCTGACACAGGCAGAGCTGCAGCCCGGCTAGGTTTTCTTTCTTAGCGTGGCCGTATGGCCAAGAAACAGTTGCTGAGCAGCCTCTCCTGGTAGCAATGAATTACTGCTTTTCCAGAAGAATTAGGGTTCCAAGTGTTTAATTCCAGCTACAGTCACTACAACAGTTTTTCTCTATCACTTTACCATGCTGCCGGTGAAAATCTGAATGGATTTACAAATACACTCTAGCAAATCTGTTAAGCTGAAAAACGGTTAAGATCCAAGAGTCTTTTCATAAAGTCAGGTATCTGAGAAGATGAATGATCCCATTGCTTTAAACACCTACAACGTGTCACACTCCACACAATTCTGTGAATTTTAGCTGTTTGTATAGAATTCGAAGTCCCTTTTCAAGCAAACATTTAAGGACATGCTCCCTCATTAGGAAAAACACTTAAGCGTGTGTATTACTAACTTCGATTGACTTCTGTTTAATTGTTCTGCTGAATCTAATCGTCATGCAAGATTACTCCCAGTCAAGCCTTGTGGACACTTAAAAGTTTGATTTTTTTAACCATGTAGAAATAAATATAGCATATAAAATGCACTTTCTAAGTTACATGTGGTGGGTAAAGCAAGTTAAGGCCAGCTCTGTACATATTTTGATGTTATTGAGTCTTTGCCGGTCTCCACACTATCCTCTGAGCTACTGGCAGAATCTGACATTTAGACCAATTAAACTAGTATCACAATCGGCATATAAACTGCACCGGTATCATCTCACCGAGACAGTACAGTATTATTTATCCCAGCACAAATGGAGATGCAGGCAGAATAGAAAGCATTGTTTCAAGATGCTGACTATCAAGGTTTTTTCTACTATATCAATGTTGCAAAAAAACAAAGAAAAGAGATCAAACCTTGCAACGTTTTTGTCAAGGCTAATTCATACTGTAACACATGGTAAACTAACACATATGCATATCAGTGTTGACTTAGTAAACCTCACAATTACAGACCAGCGAGACAACGAGAGTTCTTCCATTACTTAAAAAGAGAAGAAGCAGAAAAGGAAGAAAAGTTGAGATTTCTTACTCGTGTTTTGGTTAGCAGAGAACACATCTTTGAGAATGAGTTTGATAGGCAAATATCAAACTGTATTTCCAAAACCAGTAATAAGTCACATCTTACTATGACAGATAACAACAGTTACAAGTGCTCATAGGCAGTCTGCTTACGAGTTGGTGAATTCTCTTTAATTTCTCCCAGAGAGCAAATGAAGAGGTAAAAGTAACTGACCTTTGCTGAGGCCACAGTTTCCCATGTACTGCTTTCAAAGATTCTGATGGTTTGTCCTGCCCCAGCTGGACTTCTCCTCCACTCATTTGTTCTTTCTGCTTTAGTTGAATCAGGAGAGCTGGATCTGTAGATGTGTGATGAACTGAATCAGGAAAGTAATCCAGGTTAAAACCCAGCAAACCGTTAATTATCTAGTTCCTGTTCTAATTCACTACGTATGCACAAAAATGGGTATCCTGGCACAGCTTAGGAGGCAGAGCAGGACACTGATGGAGTAGCTGCTAGAAAGAGGGGTGAAGGACAGCTTACGCCACTCTGTGACCAAAATATAAATACATACAAAAAAAAAAAGACAGTATAATTTCATAGGAAATACATAGACACAAGGAGTTCTTTACCCCAGGTAAAACCATGACTCCTGGCTGTTTATCAGAGATGATATTTTTCTGGACATAACCATCTTGTCATCAATTCCAAGTATTTCAATACCTCATTAAGATTATTAACAGGTTTTTGCAGGTTATAGACATGGAGAACAACATTTGATTCTAGCAGAACAGCATTCCAACAAAACCATCATATTTGTCAAAAAAACACACCATTTGTTCAATTGCTAGCTAAAAGTGAACTACTACATTTTCCAAATTAAAAACTGAAAAATGTCCAGAGAAAGCACAAACTTGCTGTAAAGTTGTCTTTTTAGGGGAGGCATTTCAGTGCAGGACTCAACTTTGACAAAAAGGCCACACCAGATGGTTCTTTGGCTAGACTGAAAGCTGGTAAGCAGGAGAAATATTTCCTTATCCCATTTCCACCATCTTCCTTCCCTGACTGAGTCTCCTCTGCAGAGAACTGAATTTACTAAGAGAAACCATGTCCTGAACCGTCCAAATGGCACATGAGCTTTTTAGCAGCATCACGCCGTATGAGTGGGAGTCATGCAGCTAAAACGCATCATGTTGATGCGTTCCATTAATGGACAGAATAACGTCTGCTGAAGTTAACATGGCACTACACTGTCAAGTTATTTGACTGTAATATAATTTTTCAATTTTCAGATATTCTTAATGCAGTTTTCAGAGTCTCTTCATTCTAAACAACGCATATAACTATTTTTCACATTGCAATACAAAGCAATTATCACTATTCTTTGAGAGGCCATGTAGATATATATGTATTTTCTAAATAAGCCTTTAATCATTTTCTCTGTTGAAAGAGGAGCCAGAGTATTGTCAGTGATTAATGTGGCCTTGGTTATATTAAGAGGTATCACTTCAGTTGTGGATGGCTTAGAAAACAGCAGTACTTAATCTGCGGTGACTTTCCTTGGTCTCTGTGAATGACTCTGGCTAATACTAAGACAATTAATTTTCTTCTGTAGCAGTCACTTTCTTGTTAGTACTTCCTGCCAGTATGATCAGTTTCTTCTGAAGGCTTACCCCCAGCATTTCATTATGAACAACTAGAAACTTCTCCTCTGAAGATGAGAAAAATTGGGGAAATTATTGCTAAGCCTTATAAAAGATTTCCTTTAATTGTTGCAGAAAGTGCAATGTCTATTTTTGTTTCACATACATTTTGACTTCCTGGAATATTACTGTCATAGTCACAATTACAATCCATACAAGGATGTAAATTTGCCCAGCTAGAAGTACATATGATAACACCTAAAATTGCCCTTAGCATCAGCCATAGATCTCGATGGTGATTATCCAGCACCTTCTGTGTCCTGAGCCGGTAGAGCTCACGTGCTATCCTCTACACAGACAGTTTCTATCCCACAATTGGTACATGGGATGAAGTTTGATTTATAGAAGACAATATTAGCTGCCAGTTTTTATGTAAACAAGAGCTATTCTGAAAATACATTTCAAACATTTTTACGTTATAGCGACAGCTGGTATTTCTGGAAATACTTTGTAGAGAAATTCAGGATTTTGAAATGCCTAAGGAACATAAATTCTTGCTGCTTGGAACCTAACACAGTGGACTTGATCTTAAACAGAAAAGTGATCTGAAGAAGGAAACAGCTTTCAGCAAAGCAAACAGACTCAGTCATGTGGAAGTTCCCCTGGAGACTAACAAACCTCCGTCAAAACGCTCCCAGTTCTTTGCCTTACTCTAAGCAGGTCCTTCAATTTTCAAACAGTAAAGAATTTGAAGGAGTCTTCTCTTTCAGTTCTCCTCAAACTCTCATTTAACCCTTGCTAAAAATAGGCAGGGACACAGTTTCACTTTTTCAGTTCTGCTATATGCTTCTAGAGAATTTTTCAGCAGCTGAGAACACAGGAGAGGGTACGAGCAGCCTACCACCTGCCTCCCGTGGACAGCTGTGCAAAACCAGAGTCCCAGCATCACAGCATGTTGCAGCAAGCTAAGCCCAGGGTGTTTATTTTCCTGTGCAATGCAGCAGTCATACGAAATGCAGGGGGAGAACAGATTTTATGTTTTTTTAAACGCGCATAGGACAAAACCAGGAGAAAGTGTTTCTTCAATTGGGATTTTACAGTAAAAACAAGGTGTACTGAGCTGCTGTTTTGCTTAGCTTTCTCTGACAGTTTAGACCTTCTCTGACTCACATCACAAATTGGCTGAAACAATATCTCCTTAGAAAAGGAAAGCGGGTGATACTGGTATGTTACAGACAGGAAGGAAGCCACGTGCTCGTCAGTCCCTGCACCTGATGGCCCTGGCCCGGGACCCGCTGCAGGGAGCGGTCACGGCTGGTTCCCCAGAACACAGGGGAAGCTCAGAAAGGCCCATGGCCCCAAAGGCCCTCTGTTCCTACCAACAGAGAAAGACACTGTCTGTGTTTTGGAAACAAACCTCTCCATCCTTCCTCAGGAGGGCTGGGTGCTTACACACACAGCTTTCCTCCTCAGCTCTGCAGTCTGTTTGGGCAGATGAACTCACTTTACTGTCCTTCCCCTATATTAACTTCACTGCAGAGATGAGTTTTGCAAAAGCAACAAGTATTAAGAGCTATTACTCAGCAACACAAAGAGGGGTCCAGTGGACCTGTTTGGATAGCTACTTCTAAAATGTGTAGTAAAAAAAAAAACAAACCAACCCCAAACATTTTTCAAGTCTTCAATGTTAATCTGAAAAATCTACTTTTTCTTTCTTCTGTTTGCATGGCAAGTTTAAATTCAAGTGATTGCCCTCAGGGTAGCAGTATTGATCAAGTAATTCAGACACAAGAGCACTTACCAGAAAAGCTCAGGGGTGGCAGAAATAAAAATATTGCTCATCTTTATTCATCATCCTTATTGACTACTTCTGCATCGTCACAAGTATCTGTTAAAAACTATTCTTTGGGCTTCATGGGAAGCAGCAGCAGTAAAAATTCAGACCGAGGACAACAGGGAAAGATGGTTATGATGAAAATTGCATTCGAAAACCTTTTCTTTTAACGTCAGTGTGGATCTTTGCATTAAATGATATGAGAGGCTTAGGGCAACAATGTAGAGGCATTAGTGGTTAATGTAGTGGGACGTGCTCCTTTGTAATTGCCTCCTGTCATTTCTGCAGTGTCCATGGGATATTGCAAAGACAGGGCCCAGCTGACAATCCGATGTCAACGGATTTTCTCAAACTTGGAGGTCATTTCTCTTTTTGAACGAACTGTCAAACTTCAGTATATTAACAAGTTTACCTGGAGAGGCATCACCTCTGGTCGGGAAAAGGAAAAAGGGGCTACATGGTATTAAGTTACAGCTCTTTGGAAAGAAGAACAGTAAAAATAGAAAGCTGTGCCCTGGGATAATACTTTTGGCTGGTGTGAACAAAATTCAACTATCAAGGAAGAGGGTTTGCCTCCAATGGAACTGGTATAATTGCTTCCCCCTCACCTACACCTGCTGAGTTTGGCCTGTTGACTGTTCTGAGGAAAGTCAGCACTCAGAGGCAGAAGTGACATGGAAAAGCACAAGAAGAGCAAACACCATTACAACAAGGTACTAAACAGCTCTGAAAGGCCAAGAGAAAATGGAACTCAAGAGCATCACTGAAAGCCTCATGTTTAAAATAAATACCTTTAGTGCTCTAAAAGACACTTCTGGCACTGAATACACAAGGACAGGCCATAATGACAGTGAAGCATTTTATTTTATTGAATAATTCCAGGAAATATTTCAGATCTGTTAAATATTACTAAAGAGATAAACGATACCAGGAATTGTATTTCCTAAAAATCTGTATTTTTATGAAGAACCTATTTATACAATTGAGCACTACTACTTCCATCCTCTTATGTTGTGCTTTGCTTTTCTATCACCTTTGCATCCACAGTACCAAGTGTTCGCGCAGACGTCTGTCACACACACATATACCTATGTGTATCTATCTATCAATCACTGCCAGGTCCACGTGCTATCTGGCTTTCCATCAGCTGCAATGGAGCCAGATCTGTACAATACTGGTCATAGCAAAACGCATATCTAGCGATACCCATGCAATGGTCGTATAAACACTCTCACAGCACACCCTGCGGTCTTTCTTCTTTTATGGTTCAGCACACCATGCCTGCACCTTTTCCAGTCTCTTGACCTGCCATTTGGCCAAGAACTGCCAGTGTTACAATGAACAGTGCGGTACTCTCAAACGCCCTCAAACTCACAACTCCTTTCACTTACAAATAGCCACAAGCCTCCCTCAGACTGCACTGTACACACAACAGGAAGCATTTTCAAACTGAACAGACAGAAGACATGGAAGGAAGAAAGGAAAGAAGTGCTGTGAGATTCATGGAGTTGTCACAGCCACCAGCAAATCTTCAGTACCAAACAACTGCCAAGTGTTAAAGTCTAAAGGTGAAAGTTAAAGCTTTCTTATTGACACAGCTGAGAGCTGCTGACTACTGTTACTCATTTTATGTTTGTGCCTGTGAGCTACAACGGACCAAGTCCCATTTTGTTGAGTTCTGTGCTGAGGCACAGGTAATCCATATCCCCAAAACTGAAGTAACTTTCCTCCTGCTTACAGAGGCACACACCTCTTCTCCTCCCTGGAGGCTTCCACTCTTGGCCTGCAAGAGCCAAATTTGACACTCATGCTCCTAGTACAGAATGAAATAAACAACAGAGCAAAAATAATTAGATACACAAATGAGAGGCTGAGAACATAATGCATATAACCATCTCACAAATCCTCATGACAAACATCTAAGGAGCTTGAACTGTTTCCTTGCCTGTGGGGCCGTAAATACTTCACTGTTGCCCTTCAGTAAATTCTGCTTTCATCTAATCACTCCACTTCAGAACAAAATAGCTTTGAAACCTCAGTTTATCTGCCACAAAAAGGCAGCTTTATGCAGTCTTTTACCATCTATGATAGTATCAGATGGCTTAAAACACTATTTGCTAGAAATATGAATTGGCAGAAAAAACCATCACTTAATACCACATTTGAAAGGTTATTAACAAAAATGACTAACAGGAAAGAAGGAAAAAAAAAAGGGGGGGCGGGGAGAAGGAACACTTTTAGCCTGGGTCATCCTCAATTAGGAATGCAGTTCAAGGACACCAGCTAATGTTGTTCCAGGGGTTATGTCATACCTGTGGCTTCCCATAAATTCTCAGTTAGCTGGAGCATCATAGGCTGTGGAGACTCAGTCTCCTCTGCTCTTGGGACTAACTGGAGACATCAGGAGTATCCTCGGTATCACAAAGAGAAATAGATCTTTGACACTTTCCTTGGGTTATGATGCCAGCTTGTGCCATCCTGTATCATCTCCCTAGGGCTCATCTGAGCAAAATGAAGACTGGTATTCTGGCCATGCGGATATAAGTTTTGTGGATACAAGCTAAAATTACAGCAGACTTAAATTCAGAGAAGCATGAACACTTACTAGTAGTTTTTATATAATTATTTTCTTACAAGTAACAGATGAGTCTCAAAAATCCAGGGAAGCACAGACTGCAAATCAGGGGAGTTTGCAACTTTATCACTTTTGATCTACGAAAGCAAGCATTGGGTACAAGTGAAACAAACTCCTCTAATTTTTCATACTTTCCTGGGATGATCAATGACTAATTCCAAGCTGTTCCCTATTTATCCTCTGTGGTCCGTATTTCCCCTCAGCACAGCATTTGTTCAAATATCCTTGATCATTTTTATGAGCAATGTTTAGAAAAGCTGAGAAGAAACTTGTCCACTTTGCTTGCAAAAAACCAAACCAAACCAAAAAAACCCCACCCCAAACAACAACCACCAAAAACCCCCCTCTCGTTCTCTCTCATTCTGCTTATACAGAACTTCCTTAAATAAAGAAAAAAATTAAGAGCTTTTAAATAAAAATACTGAAATTGGAAGTTAATTCATACGAGGTTTTGCTTAAAAAAAGGGGAAGGAGGTGCTGCACAGGGTGGGAGTCAGCTTCCTTCTAAAATGAAGGGTTACTGTTAGACACAATACCCAGGCATTATACAGTGACTTTTTTTTTCCCCCTAAGCTATAAGAACATTACAAAACACAGTAGAAAATTATTTACTGTGTCTCTCATCGTTCAGGGATCTAGCACTGCCACCAGTATTTAATACTACCCAGTCAGTACTCAGCCTTCTAAGATCTCTTTTCAGATGCTTCTAACTAAATGCCTGTGAAGTGGGCATCATATAAGCATCCTAAAAGGAATTAATTATTTTGCATTCTCTGCAGGGTTTGGAAGCTAATAAAGCTTTAAAATCTCCACTGAATGTGGAGGTTAAGAAATACATACTCAGTAACTAAATGTGGCAACACGTCTATGGGAGACACAGTATGTGATCATACCATTAAAGAGCACTTTGTTGATGCACTACAGAGGCAGGCTGAAGTTGTATCAGCAAGGTTAATTTATTTCCTAGCTTTTGATCTCTGTGGAATTTTAAAGGTGTTTTTTTTCAGTATAAAACTGAAATTTTTGAGGTACAGCCAGGTAGGTAAAAAGCTTCCACAGTTAACTTCTGTTATTTTGGGAGACTGTTTTCTGCATTAGTTATATTCAGTTAGAGAAAACCAACTCAAGGAACAAATTAAGATATTTATTTATGTATTGTTACAAATTTGTATTTTTTCCATTAAACATATTTAACAGGACAACCTATTTGCACTCAGGCCTTTCAGCACTTTAATAAGCTAAAATATACACTTTTGGTGCCATATAAATTATGGTCAAAAATAATTCTCAAAGACATACTGAGGGGACAAGAACTTTAAGCAAAATAACTCAAGTTGAAATAGTCAATTCCCTTCAACAGTAGTTTCTATTTCATGAGATTATATTCTTTACACTAGCAAACTATATACAAACAATACCACAAAACTACTATAAATGCAAAAAAAGTAAAAAATATACACAAACATATACACAAATTGCTGTGTTCCTGTCTGAGCTACCTTACTATTAAGAAATCCAGTACAAATGCATGATTTGTATTTATGTACTTAATTTGTAGTATCTCATTTTTTAATTGTAAACAAGATTCAGCATGTAGAGCAACTTAAAACAGTTGTCAGAAGCTTAAATCATGAGGCCTGGAGACTGAGAGAACTATGCATACTAGGGATCCAAACTGACATAAATACCCACACCTTTTCTGACAATACTTATATTGCTGTGAGATTTAAGATATTTAAAAGATTTAGAAGTATTTAACTACTCTAAACAAATTCTTAGATTTCACGATTTTACAAAATGCATACATTTCAATATTTAAAGTAGTATCAGTATCACATTTGCAGGTATATGGATCACGTTCAGTAAGACCGTCTTGTACATAACCATTTAACAGCTTTCTGGTTTATTAAGAAACCTTTCTTGGCAACTCAGTTAAGCAACTGTAAATGAAAGCAAGCGATGGATGTTCACTATCAACCACTTAATGAGAAAATAAAAACAGACACATCCCTTAAGCACATACGAACTCACTGGTGACTGACCTAATGCTCACCATTAGGCAAGTATGCGTAGGATACACTGCATTGCTAAAAAGCTGCGGTATTTAGGAACTGTGAACTGATATCGGAAAGAAAATGGAAGCTGCCTTTGCATGGATGTGATGATTTGTTGCTCTCAGTCACTGCTAAGATTCTTATGAACGATGGGTTTGGTTTTGTTTTTTCAAAAGGTGACTATCTTTTTTCAGGTACCTCCCAGGCACTCATCATTGTATTATTTGAAGTGCCAGGATGCTTAAGAAAACCCAGGATGACCCAGTTCTGTCTATCAGGACAGTATCAGACTAAGTAATAATAGTAGCAGTAGTAGAGTTAGTCAGTTCAACATTAGAGAATTGGAACATTAAACACGGACTGTGACAGTTTACAGCCACTACAAATATGAAAAGTGCTAGTATCTATAGCCAACTGATTTCAGTGGAAAATTCAAGTACAATAATATTTTTGCAGATCTCCTCGTGCTAACAGAAAATACAGTAATGTACCCATAGGCTTCCATTTCCAGTAAGTATGTCGAGTCAAATCTCATTTTGTCTATTTTCTTTTTTTTTTTTTAAGTTTTCACTCTTCCAGTATTGAGCAGAACATTTGATGAATCCCTCCTCATACACGATATATACTTTTTGATTTAAAACACAAGCTACTCCATACAAGACACATATTGAAAACAAGGTCCTAGTGTAAAGACTAGTTTGGCAAGTTGTGTGGGTTTTGGTTGTTGGTTTTTTGTTCGTTTGTTTTTGTTTTTTAAACATTTCAAACACTGGAAGATCATGTTACAACTGAAAAACAATGCAGAATATACATCCAAAAATTAAGAAACTGCTTGTAAAAATAAAATGTGGGAAAAAAATTTAAATCAATTTTACTGAAAAGGCTCAATAAAGTGCAAGCAGTAAATGCAAGGGTTTACACAGTGAAAAGTGAAGTTTAATAAATTTGTACAATCTGTATTGCTGACAATGAGAGACACTCTATAAAAATGTTTTACCTTGACAGCATGCCGTCATATAAAAATATATTCTAATTGCATTGCAGTACAATCAGTTCATGACAGAATTGAAAATTAAATGAACACTGAAATGCCACTGCTCCTTTTCAGCAATGTCAGAAAGGAAGAAAATATGTAGATTTATACTATTACAGTATACTCCAATTAACTGGACGAACTGGACCAGCCAAAATTACATAGTATGGTAACTGCAAATGAAAATGATGCATTGCTACTTACTTGCATTGACTCATCGCCACTTCTTGAGAAGGCATTCAGGAGGTGCCAAATTGCAAACATGGAACTCATTCCTGTGCAAAATGCTCAAGCTTTCAGCTCTCACTAAAGCAGAGCTCTCTAATTACTGGACAGAAGTATGAACTGCAAGTATTTTTACATCAGAAAATATTTCACATCGTTAAATCTGCAGGTATTTGTCCTCTCAAAAGCATCTCCTTCTGCTACAGCAAGTCGTTTAACTGAAATAACCAGGTCTTCAAAGTGTACCACAACTTAGAATATTCCAGTGAATGAAAACAAAACTTTGTATATATCACCTGTCACCCAATGCAAGAATTTGTTTGTAACTGAAGTTTTATTTTATGAAAAATAATAAAGCAGACTGCAGAAGTCTTCCCAGCAGAGGGGACATTTTTAAATCATTTACCCTCCAGCCAGATTCTTTGGTATTCAGGAATAGCTAGTATAATATCAAGATGAACAAGCAGTAACTATTTTCCTTCATACACTCCTATTTGTCCTGTAAGGCCCATCAGTGAAGTTTTTGCTAGTGGCAGGTATTAAATAAAAGAGAGGGAAACTACTTCCTTGTGACCTTTAGAGACTGAAGTCTGATCAAAAGCATCTGATGTCCCTCTTTCAGTGGAGATTTTCCACATAGCTTATTTGCAGGATTTCCACTTACGACAAGCACAAGACTATGATGAACTTACATTCTGACTAGTCATCCAAAGTGTTAAGTTGTTGAAATTCAAAATGAATATTTTTCTATTCAGAATAGTCTTTACTTTTTATCCTTCAGTTTTTGTTAATACAAGGAAAAGGAGTTTATTCCTGCACAGCTAATGCTAAGCCTTTTAACTGCCCAGAAATGGCGCAATGTCAGTTGCTTAATAAAGCTCTGTGGAGACCCTGATCACCTATTAAACTGTAAATAATGTCAGTACCAACTTCGGTTTTTGAAGTTTTGTTGGTTTTGTTTTTTTTTTTTAAATCCTCTCACCCATCCCCGGTTCAAATTAAATGACCCCAAATACTCATTGTCAAATAACTGACGATGCACAATTTAAATTAAAAATACCTTGAGAGAGCAGCAACTTTGCAAGAATATGAACTTTAAATAAAAGATTATTGAAATGAAGTCTCTACAGAATTTTAACTATGAAATTTTGAAATAATTTGGTTTTACTTTACTTAGGATTTCTCATTCTTACAAAGAACTGTTGGCCACAATAATATTTAACTGCTGTTTTCCTGAAGAACAGTTATTTTTAGCACTGTAATTAGTGTAACAGAAGACAAAAGTGTTTTTACATATGAGTAGTTTAAACAAATTTAAGACACTTTTTCTGTAGGATCATCATCAAATGATGCACTTTTCAATAATTTGTATAAGCTTCTAAACCACATAAAGAATAATGCACATTACATTTTATTCACACTATAAAAAAAGCACAATATACAGGCCATATCCTTTAAAGTGCAACACAACAGAACATTTCTGCAACATTCAGGTTCTTCAAAGACCCACAAAAGTAGGTATTTAATATTTAGGAACAAATCCTGTTCATAGGCGTATCAACACTGAATCTAAATTCTGAATGATTATCAAGCTTGCCCTTGCTGTAAGTGCCACACTAAAAGTGATGCTTATGACCACTAAACAATATTATCTTATCTGCTTCCACATTACATAGCCTTCATGTCTCATGTCCAAAATGAAAGCCTTTATCCTTTAGTCTGTGAAGAGCATCTGCAGAGCCCTTTATTGAAGACAGATCTTTGACTATGCTTAGGAAACATCTTTAAAGTATACTTAGTTTCATCACACAGGCTACTGCTTCAGATGTTAAATCTACCAAGAAGAATATGGTAAACGGAGTAGAGCAAGCATGTCTCTGAGTTGGCAGCGCATGCTTCGCTATGTTTGGCACTATCTACCAAATGTATTGGTAACACACAGCATAAGCAAGTACCAATTTGCCTTTCACTTCATAAATATTTTTGGTTGGATGTTTTGCTAATAATAATTGAAAACCTCATTTGTTCCTGAGATGAGAATGACAAAACAAAGCGAGCTCCATCTAAAGCTGCCAACGGGACAATCTTCTGTATTTCCAGCCTTGCTACCTGCCTGCTGAGCCAGATTTATAATCTCAATCCTCCCCAAGGCGCCACTTCTGAGACTCTTCTTGACGCACATCTGGCCTGATCTGGTTTCTCATTCCACCTAGAACATTTGAGGTTGCCTCTGTTGCAACAATGAAAGGTTTCACCACAGTTGGTGGAATTTGGCGGAGGACTCCTCCCACTGCTCCAGTTACTCCTCTGTTTTCATGCTCACGAGCAGCAGTCTCATAGATGGTTTGGGCTGTGTCCGTAATCCCCTTCAAGAAATTAACAGAAATTAGTCACACTGAAAAAGAAAAAGCAACCTCTCCTACTTTTAAGGGAAATTTAAACTGCTTCGCATTTATCTTCTTTGTGATTTTTATTATAACTGCAGTACAACTAAACTGATACAAGTATGATTTAGTTCTTCTAATGAGGCTCAAAATAACACCACTATGAACTTACAGATGAAAGTATTTCATGTAACTTCTGGTTACATGGTAGCACTTCTTGTGCCTAAGGGAAGAAGCTGTGGAGTACTGTGAGCTATTCAAAAATGACAGAATTCACTGAAAACTCCCCAGTTGGGACCTAACATCCTAGACACGGTATCAGGTGCAACTAACTGAAAGTACAAGACAAAAAGTACAATAAAAAGAGGTCAGCATTCTAATTTTTAATACACTGTCACAGTAAAGAGAGCTTTCACTTGTTTTAAATCCAGCATTATGCTTAAACTCTAGCAATCTCAGAATTAACAATAACTGGGGGGGGGAGGGGCGGGAAGGGAAGGATAGATGACGCGGGGCGGGAAATCAGGTTTACATGTCTCAGAATAACTGTAAACCCTCACAACTGTAGAACACTGAAGTCCTATGCACGCTTATCTGCGTAACATCTTAGTTTATTTCTGTTTCTCTGATTTTTCCATGAGAGGTTTCTGTTGATTTAAGATTACTGATGAAGACAGTCGTGTTCAAAACTTAAATCCCCTTCTTCCTGTGGTCAGCTTAAACTAACATCTGATATTTTATTTGCTGTCTTAGGAAATAATTCTTAAGTTTGACTAAGGACAATTACTTTTGCACTCACCTCTTTTACTACACTGTATGCTTTGGCTACACCTTCCCGTAGGTCTACCGGCTGATGAGCTAAACGATGGCGAGGGAATCGTTTGACCTTTTTTGCTTCAATAAAAGTAGGCCCTGGTGATACCATGTCATACGCAGTTTCTGCAGCTGCCTGAAGATCAGGAGCGAATGCAAAATATGTAAGTAGTCTTATAGCATCCGATCACAACTTTGAATAGGGTGACATAATTGAAATAAAAGAATTTTAATTCCACAAATAATATTCATTTACGTCAGATTAAGGTTTAGTACTAGAACTTCTGGAACGGATGCAGCTGTAACTATACATTAAGTTCCATAATGAAAGAACGAATGTTGCAGGTTTTGGTAGGGTTTCTTCCCCCACAGCTGCCAGTCCTTTAAAGGCATCCTCTAATCTGCACAAAATGATAGAAACTGAAATATTTGATTTTTCTTACAAACACACGAGCATACACATAATTCCACTCATGTGAAAAATATCCTTTTTTTTTTTTTTTTTTTTTTTACTATGTATGTTCAAGCTTAGGCACATCTACAATTTTTGCAAAATTAGGTGGTAAAAGTGTATTTTCATTATGTATTTTACATTAGGGAACATAAATCTATTAACACTTTAATCCAAGATTACTTTAGGCTTAAATCCAGAAAGCTTTATAGACTTCGTGTACATCAACACAATTAGTATTGTTTCTGAGGCATTTTTTTTGTTTGGTTGGTTTTGTGGGGGGTTTTGTTTTTTTTTTGTTGTTTTGTTTTGTTTTTTTTAAGTAAGCACAGATAAGCTGACATTTTTAAAAAAGTGAAGAATCTATTACTGGAAAATATACACATGCGAAGAACTCATCTTTCTCAGTATCAGTGATTTTTTAGTGCAGCTGAGTATTTTAGTATTAAACTGTACATTGTAATACATTAAAGACAGTAAGAAACATGTAACAGCTTGGTTGTTCATAACATAATTTTCTAACCATTCCATCTGATGCCACTTCACAGACTACTGCAAGCTTTGGCCAGTCTCTGCTTTCCTATTTATATAGCTGCCTTTTTTTTTTTTTCAAAGACATGCTCCTAACCTTAAATATATGGCATTAAGATATTAGCTTAATATAGAGCACTTGCTAGCAACACTTCTCATTTTATGCCTAACTCCAGAAATAACACACTATACCTGTATAGTCTGAACCATTCTGTTTGTTAGCTCCAGTGCTGCCATTGCAGTGGAAGTACCAAAAGAAGCTGCTCCTCTTTGAAAGCCTCTTACAATACGGCCATCCTTTCGGTACTGCTCTATTGGTAACCACACCAAGTCTTTCAGACCTTGGACTAAAAAAGAAGACAGAACACCATAGTTAGAAAGTTCTCTTAGATAAGCAGAATGCCTTGAGTGGAAATGAAAACAAGCGTCAACATTGTTTGTTGGGGTTTTTTTGTTGAGTTTTGTTTGTTTGTTTAAAACAACTGCCATGTGTGTCCAAATAGAAATAAGAATTAACTTACCTAACTGCACTAGCGAATGCATAGGTCCTACTCCTCCCAAAATTCCTGGTAGCTGGTTTTTCTTTATATCATTAAGCCATTCACTGATAGCATAGGAGAACAATTTATCCACACCTAATAAACTGAAGTAAGTAAAATTATTAGTATTTTTTAAAAAACATACAATTTCTAATAAGACAAATGCATTATTCATTGAAGTAAACAAAGATGTCATTTAAACAAAAGAAAAGCTGTTTTCAAGCATCATCTTTTGTTGCTATTGCCTAACCCAAGTGTTTCATGCATATGTGCTTCATAAAAGAGAAGTTCAAGACTGCATAATCACATCCAGTTCAATAGGAAGTAAACATACAACTAAAATTAAAAGAGTTTAGCACCAAAACCAGCACATATATTAAATACTGTCCTGAAAATACATGTTATTCTTGAACACTATATATTTGACAAAAACTAGAATCAAGAAATATTTGCAAAGTTAAAAAGTGTCTTGGATTTTACAAGTGCCTTTTATCAGAGAATTTGCTTTTTGCTTGCTACATTCAGTTATTCACCATAAACTTGTTCAATTTGCAATACCAATGTTAATCAACAATTCAATAAACTTACCCATGTCTGTAACAAAGTCTCTTCAGCTTTAATTCTGAGCAGTTTAACTGAGCAAGCCCAATAAGAATCCCAGCTAGTGTCCCCTGTAAGTGAAATATTTTGTTATCACATGAGTTTATTCATCCTGTACAATCTGTAGGTGAGAAATAATTTCATCATATTGACTTTTATTGCAGGTATTTCTGTCTACACTGGTTCTCCCCCAGCCTCCCAAATGCTACTCATTACAGTGCTATGAATTACGTTACATGAAAACTTGCAAAAGATGGGATCTGGCTTAATTGGCTACTCTAAGAAAAACATCTGGATACAAGAGGCCTTCTTCAGAAATATTAAGATATAACAAATTAAAAAAACAAAGCTCTGGCATTAGTGTGTCCGAGGCATTCTAAAGCTGCTATTTCATGTTTTGATTTCTTTGGCAGCAGTGCAAATTCAAGAAGTTGCTGCTTTTACTTGTCCATATTTTGTTACTGATTTGCCATGACAGAGTACAAATCTGGTTGCGCAAACAGGATTTTTTGAGGTCTGCTCTGTAAACTCAGTATGGTTACCAATGCACATTTAAAAAAGAACTGTAAGCATTTTTTTAATCTGTATTAGATTATGCAATTGCCACTCAAGCCCATACATTACTAGACTGCAAGGGAAGGAAACAAGGAGAAAGAAAAAAGACAATACTTTATTCTGGCATTAATGAGGAAGAAAGTAAAATGCACAATTCTGGCATCAGATAGTGGTATCATCCTTTGAGGGGCACCACAGCTGTGTAGAAAGATTTCCAGCCAGTCACTGAGTTGATAAATGTGACTTTCAAGTCTCATTCTGAGTTAATCATAGGTGGAGGATTCACCCCCTAGTTTTCAAATTAAGAATAAAACAAGGTTAAGCTTTATTGAAACTAAGCGGGGGGGGGCGGGAAAGTTCTACATTTCTCAAGATCACATCAATAATGAGTAGGGAGTATAAAAATATACCCCAACTCATGGAGGGGGGGAAACAAAACAAACAACATCAATTTTTTGTTCTACAGCATCAGCATTATACACAAACCTGATCCATTGATACGTGTTTGCCGTGGTAATCAAGCCGTATTGGAACTTCTGATGTAAAACGAAATTCTCTGGGATATACAAAGGAAATTTTATAGTGAGAAATATGAAAAGGAAATAAAATTACCCTTTCAAAAAGACACCCATGGTTTCCCATCCTCCTGGAATAGGATGCCATACCCTTTTCTGTAAACCATAAATCCTCTAGTTACTGAGTTAGTGCTTCAGGATAAGTGTACAAAAATACAATGACAAATTCTGCTTTTCTTGGTTTATGAATATTCTAGTCAAGCTTAGCATTTGTAATAAATTTAATAGTCCTGCAAAAGTGCTACTAATCCTGCAGGTGAACAGTTACCAAAAAAAAAAAAAAAAAGTATGGCTAATGATGGTTCTGTGGGCAACATTTAGCCCTGCAGCTGGAACTTATTAAAAAACTCTGTTGGTGATGTATGTGATGAAATAGAACCACAGTCATTCTCTCTCAGCGTAATTTGGCTCTACGCTGCTTACCCAAAGTACACATCTGTTGTTAGAGGCACTTATAATCTGAATACACAAGAAAACTTTTGCATAACAAGCTGAAATTTTTATAATCACTTCCCAGTTAGGACTACACTAGTTTCTCTTGTGATATGTTAATCTTGTACCTCGCTCATGATCTCTTTTTCCCTTATATACTCTCATCTCTGGTTATATTAGATCTAATTTACATTGTTAGACATAAGAGTACAAAGACTGCTCTTTTTATTTATTTGTAAAACATCTCATTACTTCTTCTGTACATGGCAGAGTTTTAACTGATTTTATTTTTTTGTGTACAGTAGTGTGCAAGAGTTAATAAAAAAATTGTTACATTACCTTCCAGTGATAGAAACAAATATATTTGATTTCCACAATCAGTCAATAAACAAACAAAAAAATGCACCTTGTCATAAGGTCTGAATAGTTTATCATCACACCTTCTTAAAACATTCAGCAGAACAGCTGTGTGTCACTGGAAATTTTGTAACGAAAGTTTACCTGAAAAATACTGGCTGATCACTGTACGACGTCGCTTCTTGTGAGAAATGATAATCATCTCCATTAACCACATCCATAGAATCAATGCTACCGTTTTCATTTGCTTGCTTGTGTGATGAGAAAGAAATGACTGGACTTGGGTCCTTAAGGCTGCTGACGTGCCTGGGCAAACTACATGTAACTTCAGCACCAGGAGACTTTTTAACTAAGATAAGAAGTTATACACAGTAAACTGACTCATATTTTTCACAGCGATTACAAAAAGATTGTGTTTTATACAGTTACTGTGTCCTTAGTAAGCTCTAATGCTTATTAATAGGAATTACTAGCAGGACAATATTTAGATTCTCTTAGTAAGATAATATCTTAGTTATCAATAGAAGTTATTACAAGAAACTTAAGTTGAGGTTTACGCATCAGCATAAATAATCCATCTAGTTTTAACGGCAGTATTGCAGAGTACTTCATTACCTATGCATTTCAGTATGACGTATCAACAGAAATAGATAAAGTATAGCTGCTAACAAACTCACAAATATAGTTAATAGAGGAAATATGCTTTTCAAAATATACTGGGTTTTGCATCAGATGGTGTAGTTTATTAGAAGTACTGCTTTAACTGTATATATACATTGTACTACTTATTTATAATCTTGAACTGTTCCTTTCTCTAGGGGTTACATAACTTCAAGCTATCAGACAGACATACTCTTTTATGCAATAGGTATTAAATAATGTATTTGTTTTATCTAATAACAACTGCTAATATCATATACACTGTTCTCCATTTTTTCAGAAGTTCTTATTAAATATGGTCCAATTTTGGTGAAACCTGGAGATCCCAGGTGCTGAAGACCTTTGTTGGTATTTATAAAATACAAAATTAAAACACCCAAAGTTTCTGCGTTCTAACAAATTAGTTACTAATGTTAGGGTTTGGTCACTAACGTAAGTTCTTTTACACACATGAGATTCACATGTGAATTTATAGACATGTACACACATTAAAGGAGAAAGAAGCAGCACTTTTGTATTAGATTTTTTAAAAGTATACCTTCAGGATCTGGAGTAACTAAGAGTTCTACTTCTGTAGAAAGGCTAGTGAAAAAATCCTTCAGGAAAAACAAGGCATCCTAATGTCAAAAATAAAACACAATCAGATTTAAAAAAAAAAAAAGAAAAATACCCAAATCTCTAAAAAATATTATCTACTATTCCAGCTCTTTATTTCTATACAGATATAGATCAAAACACATTTCTTTTTTTTGATCCTTTAACAAGTGCAGAAGCCACATAGAAATCCAGGTCAGAAACCAGAAAGACCCTCTTGGTCATTGCCCTCTGCTACATATAATATGATTTCATAACCTATCTAGCTCTGTCTTAGAACTGCAGGGTTGTTTTCATTATCTACTCTCATTTTGGAGACTGTTCCAGAACCCAAGTGTTTTAATGGCTATAAATTTTTCTCTGATTTCCAACAAAAGGGTATTCAAGTATAGTTTATATTCATCTCCAATACTGCCAAGTCAGACAAATTATTCCAGATCAGATCTTGCCACTCTGCTGTTAACGTCTTGTCAGTCAGATGCATCACACTGGTGCCTTGTTCATCCTATTATAAATGACATCTGGACTTTCTTTTCCTTTTTTTGTTTCCAACTGATAAGCAGAGAGCGTAAGTAGTAATAACAGGAATTTCTAAAACGACTGCATGCAGCCCTGTGCTTCCAAGAAACCTGTGGTTAATTTTGCAGAAGTTGTAAAGGTGAATTTTGTTTATGGTACAAAAGACTCAGAAAAGCAATCAAGAGGGAACATATTTCCTCACTAGATGGCACTATTTCCATACTATTTTTCTATATGAAATTATGACAAACTATATAGAGTTCAATTTTTCTAACAGTAAAATAAAAACCTGGTCTCTAATGTGTGTTGAGGGAAATAGAAGGTAGGTATAGAACTCCTAATTGTGCTCTTGAAAAAAACCCACATCTCTCTGCAGATGACAAATTAAGCAAGAAATGCCTCAACAAACAGTAATAACTGCACTTTAAATTTGAATGCACAAACATATGTAGCTTCCTTACTGGTGTAGGAAAAAACCCAACTGTTTAAGTGTATGAAAAATACTTTGCACAAAGGCGTGCTAAAGAAAATAAAACGATTTGTCCCATTTCTGTTCTTCATGCCACTGCAGTTGATAGCGAGACCAAAGCCTTCAGAGTATAGAAGCAGTCCTCAAGTGTTGAGTGCCCTGGACTAAAATGTTGTGAACGGCTTCCGGATTAATCATTAACTTTTTTCAATTAAAAACACCAAAGCCACTTCATGAACAAATAAAGCAAGATCATTCAAGAACAAGTATATGCTTTTTAAAAGCCATTATTTCAAAACATTAGAGACCATCACAATTCTCAGGAAGTAAACTGGTATTATTGAGTAAACAGCCAGGTGTATAGATATTCTTAGTTTTTAAATTAAAAAAAGGCTAGTTTCTCTAATAGCTGGAGCAGAAGGCAAGTTCTATCATGGACATAAATAGATCAGTAGAGATCCAAAGTTATGTCTGATTGATCATAAATAAAAAAGGTATCAAACCAAGAAAACAACCCCATAAAACATGTATGATGGTTACAAGTATCTGGCAGAAAACCTAGTATTATTAAATAAAAATTTATTTTATTTTTTTGCATTGGCACAACCAACCTGGTCAATATTGAGGCGAAGTGGCATTAGTGAAACACGTAAACAACATTCCTGCGGAGATCTGCCAGACTCTGGTCGGACATGTAATGCTTTAACTGTTAACTGAGAAAAAAAAAAACAACAAGATAAAAAAAGTAGTAACGTTCACAATTATTGTATCTCAGAACACTAGCTAGGAAAAACATTTACTGCAAAGCCTCTGTACTAATCTGGTTCCACTTACCAATTAGAAAGCTAGTGTTGAATAAATAACTTATTACAGTTGTTATAAAAAAGAAAATTAAAATAAGAAAACCCAAAAAACCAAATTCATAAATCCTTTATAGAACCAGTAAGACTACACTATATCATAAAACTACAACTCTGCACATGTAGTGAAAAGTCTAATCATACTCATACAACCAGATGTTTGTTCAAAACCAAAAACTGAAAGCTACCAAAGTAGTCCTGCACATCTACTTTTTTTAAACTGACAGAATCTTAAAAACATTAATACCTGACACATTAATATTCAAACTGACTTTTTAATTAGTTTTAATATCCACAAGGAGTCAAGCAAATAACTATCACCAAGTTATATTACTTCCATGTTCCATGACCTCATGTTCCTTCTTCTGCAAGATTAAGAAATGTATACAATCTCCACAGCGATAATCCAACCACTATAATCATAATCATATTCCATAACTGTACCATGTTTGAATGCGCTTTTCTGGGCATCTCCTTACTGCAGTAGAGATAGAGAAATTTATTCATCTGTGATGTAGCTAAGCGATCTCTAATCTCCAGGTCTTGAACAACAAAAACCTGCCGTGACACTGGCTGGTGACACTGGCTGCTCCAACAGACTGGATTCACCTTCTGCTCCACCTGGAGGGTATACTTCATGCTGAAATTTCACCTTTTAAAAGGGAAAGAAAACCAGCATAATTGGCTTCAGTGAAAAACAACCTTTAACAATAGAATATTATTTAAAAAAAAAAAAAAAAACACCACCAAAAAAAAAAGAAAACAAAAACCCACGCCACACAAAAGAATTTGAAAAGCTGTCTACTATTTTAAATTTTCAGGAATAATATTAGGACTTCTGAAAACTATTCAGATTTTTCACTTCTAGCAGTAGAAATCTTCCAACTCCTAGATGTGTACATGTTCGTATTTTAGGATGCAAATTCGAGCCAAAACAAAAAGTCAGCATAAGACAAAGTACAAGTTTTGATTTTCCTTTTAATATCGACTGTTTTTTCCTCTCAATCCTGACATCCTTCTTATATCATGTTAAAGCCTATACCAGGCAATCTTGCAGTTCGTGAATCCTGCACCTTCTACACTTAGGAAAGTAAGGTTTCTTCCCTACCAACAGGCTTCTCAAATAGCTTCTTCCAGTCTCAGTTTCCTTCTTCTTTACTCAGTTTAGTCCATATAAATTCTAATCCATTACCCTTCTTACATTCTAAAGAATTCTGAATTCTCTCCTTTTCCTCATCTCTTGATGTAGTTCTCATTTGCAATCAAAGACTTGTGGTTACCTACAAATCATTCCCTGTCTCAATAATCCCCTCAATAACCTGTCACAGCATCCCTGCCTGCAATGTAATAAAGCAGAGCAGACATAGGAAGCAGAACAGTGGCCTCTACTGGCTAGGTACTGAGATGTTAAGAAACACTGTATTGAAATGCCCTGTACTCAAGATACATATGACAATGAACATTTCAAGTGTTGAAGAGAAAAATAGACGTTTATCATAAACACTGCTCAGAAACTTTTTGGTTTTGACATTCTTCTCTTCTCCTTAATTTCTTGTTTAAACATTATTATTATTATTAAGCTTTATACCAAGTTAGGGGTACAACTAGGGAAAAAAAAAAAGACTTTATGCCTCAGTATTAAAACCAACTCATTAAATACCTGCAAATTAATAGAGGTTGCTATACTTTTACATATGAAGTTTTCCACGTGAAATATTAAATGCTTCCTTTTTTCCTCTTTTTTATGGCAATGTCATGTTTTTTCTAGAAAAGGCTAAAATAAATATCAAACATTTCTGGCAAGTTTGAAGGGCTAATGGGATGAATTTTAAGCTCTAGAAACGCACATAGACTATAAAATGCATTTAGTTTTATGTAGTACCTTTCATGTTTATGGAAATGTTTGAGAAAACCTTATTTTAAAAAAGTTGTTATTGATCCATTTAACATGAAATTTGGTTAACTCCTTGCCAATATTCTTCACAGCGCCAGAATCAAGCATCTAGTTTCTATGCTAGAGCTAAGCACAGGCTTAAACACAACAGTAACATACTCATGCCTGAAGGGTGCTAAATATGTTAGGGGAAATACAGGAATGATATTGCGATATTGGATGTTATTTAATATCCAGTTATCATGAACCGATCCACTGAGTGTCTCAACAGACCTACATCCCAGTTATTCTGCTAGAACATTTAGTTTCATAATAGGTGTATCAATTCAGAGAAGAACTGAAGACAGAAAAACGGAACAGCAGTTGTAAAACGTGGTTATAATAAACAAAAACTTAAAGAATATTATAATAAATATCCTTCATCTTTAGAAAAATGTTTATTCAACAAGTAAACAATATTGTACTAGAAGAACAAATACATTTTTTGTTAAACAAATTCTAAATTCATCACCTTCAAAGCAATTGCTTAGATGTAGATACTAATGGAAGAAATCCTACAGAATTCTAATGGAAAGCTGTTATCAAACGGCTGTAACACGTAAAGATATTCACACACAGACAGTCATGGCTGAAGCTGTCATTCACCTTGCTTAACTGTATTTCCATTAGGAAGTCTGGGTTTCTTCCTCTTCCCCCACATGCTGTACTCCGTCCATGCCTTGTTGGTGTATGAGAAGGAGAACTATGGGGACTTCTGGGGAAATAAAAAGGAAAAGTAAGTTTTGCAGATTAAACTTAAAGCTATCTCACTGTTAATAAAAGTGTGTATGTTTCACTGGATATAACTTACTAGTACTTTAATGGTTAAAAGAGAAAAATACTAGAAAATGCCAAAAAAATACTGGAAGTTGTGTTACTGTTAACCAAATACTTTATTGTTCAAGTAATGCATACTTAAGCAGAATGCTAGCTGTATGCTTCCCACCAAACTGACGTTCACAAAACACTTCCTTAATTTTGGCTGTGATAATATTAATTACTCTTTAGCTTACCAGACTCCAGCTACGATACTGATAGTCTCTTATGCTCCTTAAGCCCCTATCACTTTAGGAGAATTTAACTTCTAATATAACCCTTAAAAGCAAACCCATCCCTCCATCCCCAAAAAACCACCAAACCAAACCCAGCTTGTCCAGGTTAAGACACAGGAAAAATACACCCTGGTGTGTGGAGCTAAACTGAATAAGAAGATCCCAGATGATCTTTAAGGTCCCTTCCAACCCAAACCATTCTACGATTGATTCCTTGAGAGGAGGGAGTGAAGAAACAAGTGAGAGAGACTGGAGATTGAATAGTGAGATTAACCTCAAATCAAAGGAAAATTAAGTATTTTTAAATATTCTAATCTACAGAATTGCATCAAATGCTTACATGAAACTTTTAGCTGGAGATGTTGGTGGTGCAGTCCCAAAATCCCTTCCGCCATAAAGATGCCAAATAAGAGAGATTTCTTTTACAACATAGCGTATCAGAGGAACAGGAAAATGAAGGGGAGCTTTGCTTGTATCTGTTTTTTTAATAGGTTGGCTGAAATGATTTTCCTTTATGATAATTGTATCATCAACCATTATTTTTATTACTGGCTCTTCCTCTTTTTCCTAATTAAAAAAAAAGTATACAGCATTGAGAAGGTGAAATCTGCTTTCTCAAGACATCTAATTCTTTCCTATGAAAAGAAAAGAAACTATTCTGTACTGTCTTCTAAAGCTTATACAACACAGGCTTGGTTTAGGAATAATTCTTACAAAGTAACTTAAAGACAAAAAGCACATAAAAATAAACTAGAAGCTGAGTAGTAGTTAAAAAAAACCCCTCCTCATCCAAACTGTGAATAAAACAAAACAAGAGTTGAAAACAAACAAAAAAACATGGCAGAGCCCAGGCTACCATAAGCCTAGGCTTCCATTTTTGGAAACAAACAAGCTCAAAGGTAACTGGCAAATACAGCTTCTAATGAGGGATCCAGAACTACTTCTGTCTATTAAGAAGAATAGAACCAGAGATACTATGAAAAACATGAACACAAGCTGTTTTCGAAAAGTTTGGGTATAGTTCCCTAAATCTTTTAGTGCAGTGGACAGACAGTGCTGTAAAGTGACACGCAAGCTTTTCTCTGAGGTTTGGCAAGGATCTTAGGCCCATAAAAGCATTGAAAGCTTAGACTATGAGATAAACAAATAAACAATTAGAAGATGTGCAAAGCTCCTATTTTGATAAATACTGTATTTTGCTTAAAACTTGTTTTTTCTAACTATGCCATTATTGTAAGTCAAAATGGCAACAATAAAACATGACTAAAATGTAGGAAAACTGCCAATATAGTTTAACGTAATATTCAGATCAGAGAACAATTACATACTGCTGAGATATAGAAAAATCATATATATTTGAAAATAACTATATTCATTCCTAACAGTAACAATGCATGAAGTCCTTTCAAACAGAAAGATTATTTTTCTGCTACTCTGCCCACTGACAAAAATATCACTAAGCAATCACAAAAAGCTATGAAGGCTAATTTTGTCCAGGTCTTACATAGGCTTTTCTCTAATTGAGTTTATATATGGATTTTTTTAGTAATTCTCAAAGCTTCTTACAGCAACAGCAACTTTGGGTGCAAAAAGAATGCAGAAATCATCACTTTCTGCAGGAATATCTCCCATGGCCTCATTTATCAGGTGATGAGTGAATGAAGCGTAAGTGGGACTTGGATCTTGTGAGACATTTCCACTTTCATCTGGAAACAGGAAGAGATCTGAGCAAGACGGCTCCTGAGTTTGAGATCTGTCATCCAAAACTCCTGCGAATTGAAGGAGGGTGGAGAAAAAATATGTTTCAGTGGAAAAATCTTTACATCAAGATAATTTGTTATTATATCTTGAATCAATTCCTACTATAGATAAAATACAATTTTCAAAAATCTACTGTATAATTGAAAATTATTACAATATAATCGTAACTAGTTACTAGCAGAGATGAACTGATAAAATATAGAAAAACTATTTGTAAAAAAACCCACAGATACAAAAAAAAAAAAAAAACCCACCACCATTTTTGTGTCCAAGTTTCTCACTCTGGTAGTAAGACCACAGCATCAATAACTTTCAGTACTACGCTGACTACTCACCTTCCACCATCAAAAAGGGGACCACACATTATGGAAATAGTGAAATTCTCTATTTGCAGTACAAAATCCTTAGCCAATTTAAACCTGGATTTAACTCTAGCCATGATGCAGAAGCCATAATCTTGTGATAAAATCAATTATCTTGTTCTGTCTGCTAATTGAAAGATTTCCTTATAGCTAAACATTCTTTCTGTGACTCAGAACTGTATCGTCCTCCTGGACTGCCTTCATACAGAGAATAGAGGTCTTTGACTCCTTCACACTGCAGTATGCCATATAAATTCACACCCATACTAACTTACACCCCTAGAGAATCCGGGGTCTTGACAGAGTCCACAAAGTCAGATTCCTTCCTTGCTGTTTTCAGTATCTCAGTAATGTTTATTTGACTAGAATCTTAAATTACTTTTGCGTTACTGTTATTAAAAGCAAGAAGCTGATAGTTTGAAGACTTCAGACATAAAAGGTACGTTCCCATTCTTGTTGCAGCATCTCTACATACACAAAACTTTCAACCCCATTTTCCCTCCAGAAAGGTTGTATTTTATGCGTACTTATGCCTCCAGAGGATTCTTACCATTAGACTCTGGCTTAATGGCAGAAGCAGTCTGTTGAGTCTCAATTTCCTCCATTGCATCACTCATCAAATCCCGTAAAATCTGTTGCTCTGATTCAGCGAGGACTGGTCCATGGGAAGATGGTTGGCTAAAGGTCTCTACCTGTAGGAAAGGAACTATGCATAGTTACACCTTAAAGACAACTGCAATATCGTGCTGAGTAAGATTTTGCTAGAATGGCTTGATACACAGCTCTTAAACTGTAAGAAGTTAACACCTTAACTTTATAAATAATCAAGTTAGCCGAAACTCTGAGCTAGATGATTCATAAAGCAGGTTAGAAGATTATGGTTCAGGGTACTTGGACAGCTCGTATATGTCCTGGACTTTCCTTCTTTAGATAAGAATAAAGTACAATAGGTAAATAGCACAAAATATTTTAAAACATTAAGTAGTGACCAAAGCAGAAAAAAGATACACTATTTTACTCTCAAATATATTTCAAGTTAGATGCAATCTGTTAACTTCTTTGGAGGAAATCTCATATTCTTTGGAAATAGAATAGTGGGGATATCAAAATTCAAACATACTACCAGGAAGCATAAAGTTAAGTTGATATTATTTTGCCATTTTATACCTTCATTTTTGGCTTGCTAACTCCACGTTTAATCTCTGTCTTAGCGGGTGGATGTAAATCACCGTAACTTGCAATATATTGTATAAGATTCATCAGTGCAGCACATGAATCGGAACAGGTACGAATATGGATTACATCACTGGAACAGTGCAGCTCAAAACGAGGTTTAGTCTAGACAGCAACAATAAAAAGGTAAGAATACACTTCAAATCAACCTAAGGTTCATAAAAATAGCATCTATACACAGTTGTTTTTAAGTTAACCTACTTAACTAGTCAAAAAGGACTTAAAAAAATAGTACACGCAAACTGAAAAACCTTCCTTGATTCTGAGTATAATAAAGTAATTTTCAAATCACAATCTGTCATGAAGATTTTTCGTTTTATTTTATTTGTGATTAAATACTTACTCTTTCCTCATCAGAATCAGATTTTACTGCTGTAATGGTTAGTTCCAGCAGTCCCATATCCATAACACGAACATAATCTGAAAAACAATGAGTAATTAAAAAAAAAAAAAGAGATTAAGATTTAATAACAAACATCATCCTTACTATGTATTTTTGGTTATTAAGCCATTAGAAATAGCATGAGCTTAAAAAGGGACCTTTTTTGTCAAAATCTTTTATCTCTCTGCATTTCCTTCTTTTATGAGGATTACTCTCAGAGTTCAAGTTTCAGCTACTCAAATCAAGAACTCAAATCTTTTCAATCCATTATATCACTCCCACTGCCACCAGTGTGCAGTGTAATCTTTTAAGATATTTATCCTCATCCCCCCTGTGTGAGTTAGAGAAGTAGAGGCACATAGAAGTTGGGTAACTAAGCATGCCAGCAGTTTTTTAGTTGGAAGTGAGAGAGAGGACATTTTCACATTGTACTAATCTTTCAATACCATGAATAACTTATTTCCCCTCTTTCTCGTTTAAAGAAAACAGGCATATCTTTACTCTGTCCTTCACTAGAGATCTCTTACCTAAGCAAAATACACGCATTTGTGGGCACGGGGTTTCATTATTTTTCCAATTCATTTGTTAAATACTGATTCAAGTTCCTCAGTCCTTAAAGGTTGTTACTATATGAATGACAGCAAACCAGTTGGTATCATTCTTTTCAGAACCTAGAACTCCGTGCCATATAATACCTTTCAAGTTCAACTACTTAGAATATATATATATCATAAAATGAGATCTCTTTTCTATGAAGATTTCTTTCTGTGCCAACTCCAGATTTTTAAAAATATGCTTTTTTCAAATACCCATTATGGAACTGTAACAAGAAAGATGAAGGCCTTGCAACTTGCTGTTCTCTGACATACCTCTGCATCTACAAATCCAAACTAGAGCACTCAGATTTTCATCAGCACTGCATTATTCATTTATATTTAACTTGCTGCGCATTATCTCCTCAGACCTCTTCTTCAATAACCTTTATATATGCTGAATGTGCCTGTAATTTTGTTTCTTTAGGCTCTGCAATTCATTAGTGACATCTAAAACATCCTTACCTCTATGGAGGTTCACCATAACAGTGTTGCACTTGTCAGACAGATGCAAAGCAGCTTCATCTAAAATTATTCTAAAAGATTAAAAAAAAAGATTAAACATGCTAGAGAAATGCTGTGCAATTCACCAGACAAAAGAAATTAGTTAGAAAAAATATTTAAAAACACAAATATAGCTAGCATATCTCAAATCCAAACTCTTCACTTTAACCTTTCATAATTTCCAAATCCATTGGTAATTAACCACTGCAAGTTATTTTTGCCATTGCTAATTATATTTTATTTATATTTCAATTTATATATTTCATCCTTACTAGAATGAAAAGTAATGCTTTTGGCATACAGAATTAACACTACTTAGTTCCTTTTTTGCCTTTTTTCTTTTTAATAAAGTAACAGACACATTTGCGTCAAAGGTAATTTATAAGGTTTTATCAACAGAAACAAGCAACTGGGCAGATGTTTCACATAGAACAGGCATAACAATCAATATTCAACTACAGTTGCAAGAAAAATTATTAAAGAGTTACAGAGATGTTCAGTAATCACTAAATATTTCCTTAATTAATATACTGTCTCCAAATAACAAATCTTTAAGAAATCTTAAGGTGCTACTAATTAACAAAATAGACACAATTTCATTTCAGGACATCTTTTAACCATATTAAAAATTGCAGAATTGCTAGTTGTTAAAGAAAGCAATCCAACTAAAAAAAAAACCAACTATTTAACCGAATAAAACAGAAGGATTACACATGAGCAAAATATATTTCAAAAGATGCAAACCAGTGTGTTCATTTACACAACATGAATGCTTCCTAGGTCAAAAAAGCAGACAGGCATTACAAGTTTTACAGGAGCTTCCATGTTTCACAGTCACTTAAATTATACCTGAGAGTAGAAGAGGATTTATCTACTGCAACACTGCTGGAAATGCTGAAAGTTTCAACAGTAAGTAGAGATCTGACTGGCAAAAACAAGGGCCTAACAGCAAATAGGAAAAAAAAAAAATTAATGCTCTGTACCTATTTAGAAGTGCAATCAAAGTCTTATAGGTTACCTAACTAGATCTTCCCAGACCTAGGCAAGTGCTTATGCTACTTTAAATTGCTTACAGTTTAAGGGATTTCTGTTTAGTACTTTTTCCAAACAAGCCTAAATAAATATTCTTTACAGTACGCAAACTCGAACATTCCTAAAGAATAAATATATAGTTGCAGTGCCACCAAGTGACATGCACTTGCATTTTATTTACCTGTAATCAAGAGCACAACTCCACAGATGTACATGAAAAGTTGTAATTGTAGCTGGAGGATTATATCCCAGAACAGGCTCGTCAGAAATATTCAAAAAATATAAAATCTAAAAATCACAAACATATTTTTATAATACTTCAATATCTGTTAAATTAATAAACAATTATGCATTAGAAAAGAGAAAAATCTGTAACAGGTATGACAATAAAATGTTTGATTAGTAGAAGGAAAAGGGAGTGAACAATCTCAGATATTTAAAGGTGCTTACCCAGTATCTGAATATAGAAAAGCACGGAATGTAAACAGGGCAAAAAATACAACATCCAAACTGCAGCCTCAAAGGTATGGAAAAGACCAATACACAGATGCCTAAGTGGTTACTTGTACAACGCCTCACAATCCATTTTTAAAGCATTTCCCAAATACGGTCTCGTTCATCTTTCTTTACAGTTGTTATTATAGTGTTAGTATTTCCTTTGTTCTCTTTATCTGAAAAGCCAGCTTTTCTTGTAATACTGTACATTGTTAAAGTTATCTTCAAGTTTCATCTTTTTTTTTTCTTTGGTGAGGGGGAGGAAATATGCTCAGAATCAGAAACGTGCATACGCATTGTATATACTGCTTTTTCATGTATTACTGCATAAAATAAACTCCTATCCTCCTCTTTAAGATCTGTCATAGTTCTCTCTCAAATCCATTACACTATAAAAGTTCTTCTTAAATTATTCCAAGCCTGGGGCATACCAACACTGCTAGCCTTTTAATCATTTCCTCTACCTATCTCTTTGGCCATTTTTCATTTCCCCACTCCCCCACCAAAAAAGATTCCCAAGTGCATTACAGGCAATGTTAATTAAGCAAAAATTCACAGAGCAAATAAGCAACACTGTGTAAAGCAGGCTACATGAACACATAGGGATACCATGCTGAGAAGAAAGTAATGACACAGCAGAGTCCAAAGCACGAAGTTCAGCTCCCTGCAGTTATACAATAAAAATGCATGTAAAAATAAGCATACCATACGTACAGGAGGATAAGCAGGATAAGCTTGAATGTCAGGGTTTACTATCTGTAATCCAGTATGGTGTAAGCACATGCAAGTACGTGAAACTATACTGCTACTGCACTAATGGCACGTCCTAGCTCATGCATGTTTACACACAGCTTCCGGATCAAGGGTCTCTAGCCCTGTCTGCTATGCTATACCTACGCATCCACACGTATCAGTACAACCCTTCTAATTCAGAAGTTTGCATTACAAGCGTTTATGTAAACTGCTGCTTACTACTTCCCCAAAGTCTTATTCTCCAATACTGCTATTCAAACGATGTAAAACAGGAAACAAACAAGGGAGAAAGAGGGCTTGAATGAAGCGAGTAGAAGGGAAAAATACAGAAATGCTTTCAGTGCTGCAAGTAGTAGCGTGTTTGTTTCGAGGGTGTTTTTTTAACTCAAGGATTATCTAAGTACTTGGATAGCACTGGACTACTGAGACTTCCCATCTGAACTTTAAAAAAACCCAACCAAACAAAACAAACAAACCAACCCAAAAACAACAAGAAAAAAGAAACAAACAAACAAAAACCCCACAAAACCCAGAACCTCCCTGACGTTGTGGGCAGAGATTTAGGATGATGAGAGGAACTGTAGCAAATGAATACACAAGTAAGAATTTAAGAGCAAGACTACAGTCCGTCAATGGTCTCAAAAAGAGACAAGAAAGTAAAGAACAATGCTTTCAAGAGCGGAGTAAGATAATAAGACACAGCCTAACACAAAGATTTTCCATCGAGGTTAGTTTGATACTTAAAGCAGTTGTTAAAGCAATGAGACTGAAATTGAAGATGTAGCTGAGAAAACTGTAGCAACCTGACCTGTTCATGCCAGCTTAAACCTGAAGGCAGTACTCTGTGCTGAAGGGTGGCTCCTCTTAGTCCAACAGCAACTAGAAATTCCTGCATAAGAAAGTTGCACGAGTTAGTTTACATGAAATACATGTAACTATTTGACACCTAGATTATGAAACACAGTCATCCTTCTGCTCCCAGAATCTCCAAGTGTCTAGAAATGAAGAAAGGACTGGGCTGGAATTAAACATTCAAAAAACCCTGCCTCCCAATACAGAAACCCTGGCTAAAACAACCTAATACTTTTTGCAACAGGATACTTTACAAATGACAATTTTGTGGTGGTGGTAAGAAGGAAGGCTACCTGTTCATTCATTCTGGGATTCACCAGGAATTACCAGGAGTACCAACCCAACGTAGTTCTTTCTCACGCTGTTCAAATCTGAGTCAACTGAGGCCCCATGACATTGTGCTGGTCTGCAGATTCCTTCTTCTCTAGATAACTCTACCGAACTGTTTGTCACCACTATGCCAGCCTAAAGATCGTCTTTTAGCCATGCTAATGAATGCTACTGTCAAAGCCAAACGTACCACACATTTACCAGTGCCATTGCAAATAGGTAAGCAAAGGCTGCCTATTAGATGATACTGCTAGTAAGCTGAGCAGAAAGCTTTTAACTCTTTATATTTGTTCTTGCCTGGTTTGGCACCAGATTAAAACTCAACCAAAGAAAAACAAGAAAAAGGTCAACTGGCCAAGAAAGGCATTCAGTAAAGAAATATAGTGTGATCAGCAAAGTGAAGCATTGGAAGAATTAGTAAATTATGCTGATATTTAAATTTTACAATCCTCCCAGAAGATTCTAACAGAAAATTACAGTTTGAGGATGAATGGCTCAGAATTATATGGTTTCTTCATCTTATAATCCCACATCTAGATGCTTCCGTATAAACTGAGATAACTCAAATAATTTATAGATGCACAAATTTGAAAACAAACCTTTGTATTGCTCTCTATTTTATCTGATTGGATTTTGACTGCAACAGTCAGCATACTTGGACAATCCACTCCTACACCATCTGAAGTAGTCCTACTAAGACCATCTTCTTCAGAAAAACAAATAGTAGGTTCTAACCAATGGGGACGTATTGTGCTGGGCAGTCGTACTTCAGAGGAAGGGACAATCCCATCTACCATACCTGCAAAGAGATTTTAGTATGAGTTACCTCGTGCTTCAAAGCTGTTACTGATGAAGAGTTAAGGAAAATTCTTTTTATGCTTAATGCCTTTAAAATTATTTTAATTACCAAAATTAGTCATGCACACTGACAACCAGAAATTGTGAAAGGGAGGTTACAGGTGATCCAACATTTAAAGCCACGGTTCTAGCTAAAATCTTCAATGTGACTATAGAGTTTGTTTTTTTATTTGCCCAACAAAATAAAGGACAGAAATCTCCTATGGGTTACATGGAGAGATAGGAATATGTCTCTCTATTTTATTAGATGGTGCCAGGTTAACCTCTGAACACACAATAATTAAATCTTGCAATGAAAATCCAGTAACTTGACTACCACTGATTCAGAGACATTTGAGGGGAAAACCTTAAAAGGTTTAACTATGTGGGGGTTACCAGCCATACAAACTACATAGCTTAAAATTCTTCACCTGCTGACTACAATTAGCTACCCAGGAAAGATACAGCAGCCACTGGCAACCTGTACTTTTTAAAATTAAATAACCAATAACATGTGTGTACTTTCATAACAGGCTGTACAGCTAATTTGCCAGAGGACCACAATATCTTTAAAGACCAGCAGTTGCCAAGGGAAGTTTGAGCTAAACTGTAACTAAGTAATACAGTTATCATGAAGTTGTATTACTGTACCATTTAGGAGCATTAGCCATGAACTAAATCTGTTGTGCCAAATGATACACTATGGGGCGGGGGGGGGGAGACAATATTTCTCGTAAAAAACTTCAAGCTTATCTCATTTCAATTTTAGTCCCAAAGTCACCTCAATCCCACCCCTACCTTGATGATATAAATTGAGGCTGCTAGAATGGAGACAAACATAGTGTCTGTCCTCAAAGCCTTCATATTTAGTCACACTAAAAAGCGAACCACTGTTGAACTCAAACCAGAATTCGCCGTATTTTCCTTCCAGTGTATTTCCATCATCCTGCTAGAAGAATAGAAACGATAAAATGATTGCTTACTGAGTTTGCTGAAGTTAGACAGTTAGAAATTAGTCTAAACTAACACAACACTTGCTACCAATGCATATTTTCGTACTTGCATTTAGTTATTCTCATGTAAAGCAAAGTAAATAGAATTGCTAAAATATTGTGTTGCATTATTGCCTACTTATAGTACAATAGGATGAAGATTACAGAATTACTGTGATAAACACTTTTTCCTTCCAAAACCAGTACATACAGCATGAAGGGAATCCCATGGTCAAAACAACAGAACAACTTTTTCCAGCCCCAGTGTCTCACCTTTACGTCTGTGAATATTGACACTAATCCATGTGTCACATTTAGCAGAACAGACAGAAAGCTTTGTGAGTTCTTATTCTGAGAGTCAAGCTTTTTCCTTCTGCGTGAACGATAGTTTGGATCAACAGTGGAATAATACTGTAGTGTTTCTTCCTCAGATCCACTTTCGTCATCTAGTAGATGAAACGAAAAACAACTAACACTCTAGCTAGTACACATATTATGTCAATAACTCATTGTTTTTCCATTGGTAATGCGATTCAGTTTCACACTTGTTTTACTTAATTAAACAGTAATCTATGTTTTTTCTTCTTTGTTTAAGTAAATCCTTTCTTGTAAGTTTGCAAATTCTTTCCACTATCAGCTTAATCTCTTCAGCCAATTATGCTTTTGAATCACTATAGTTCTAGATTATTTATTAAGTGTATTACCATAATGAACTGCAGATTTAAATTGACTAAAGCTGTCTTTACTGAAAGTGTTGATGAGCTGGCTGGCCACAGATAGTCCAACACCGTAAGAAAGGTTTTCAAATGTTTCTACAGGAGATGGAGCTGTGGGTTCCCACAACAATAAATCATTGCTGATCCTAGGAAGAAATAAATTATCATTATACAAAATATATGACTATATTCCCACTTAATATAAGGTCAGTCAAGCAATATTTCCTTTGCAGACTTCATGTAACAGATTTCAGATTTCATAAACAAGGAAGAGAAAAAGTTCAAGAGCACAGGAAAGAATAATGTATTCATGAGTAAAAGCAATAAATAATGAAAGTAACTTTTTTTCTGTAATTATGGTACACACATATCAAAGTCTAACATTTGACAGTGACACAAAAGCCTCTATTAGTAGGTGTATATTAGCTCAGTATGTTGGGGGAGGGGTGACAAAATCCTATTTTGATCATATCAATTTTCAGGCAAAGTTGCAGGAAACATTAGTTCTTTTGATTTCAAGTGAGTCTGTGTCTATCGGGGTAAACATATATGTGACATTCAGTACAGAAGAACAGCAACAGAATATTCAATGAAAGGTTCAGCTTTGCCTCTTTGGAAGTGAAAAAATGCTTTGGAAGTAAAGTAATGCCTATCAGAGGCCAAAATAGATCAGCATCTCTCTTTATATAGCTACGGCATAGCATAATACCTATTTTTTAGTTGATTTAATCTAGTTGTATTTCTTTGTTTTTCAGAGAGAAAAATAACAGAAATAAATGCTGAACACCTATCTGCAAGTTGGGTTCACTTTATCTACATTTTCGTAAGCCTTTGTAAGGCTTACAAAATTGGGTTGCTAGGGTTTTTTCCCCTGCCTGCCTTGTGGACTCTTAATTTTTAGACGGAGAATCACTGAATAAAAAGGAAAGAATAAAATTGAATGCAACAGTTTTTGAAGTACAATGATCTACTTATAAAGGAGAATTTAGAAAGATTAGAGCAAAATGAAACATTGTAAACAGAGATCTGAACAAAGTATTCACTGAAAGCAAAAGACTATTTAACTTTACCATTTGTTCACAAAATGTCCCCAACACTTTTTAGCAGCTGGCTGCTATGGCACTGATCAGATATGTAACAGTGGCGTCTCTGATGTTAACTTGGAAGAATATTTATATAGCATTTTATGTTCTTAGAAAACTATAAAAATGAATTTCTGCTATAGCTGCTCATTCAATTGCTTTTATCAACAATGAATACAGAACTAAAAGTACAGGTCACAATAACCAAGCAAAACAATTATCATACTTGCCTATTGTAAAGTTTTTCATAAAAGCTTTTGTTTGGTAATGTTAAGTGAATGTTTGGTAATGTGAGTTCCAGCACATAATGAGAATTGTTAATTGTTTTATCTTGAAACTCAGTCATTTCAACTACATCTCCTGGCATCACCATCTGAAAGAAAAAAGAAAAAAAGCCTCTCAAGTAAAAAAAAAAACAAAACTGGAAGCCAGAAGATGCATATAAAGTAGTCAGAATGTATTAATTTTGTCTACCATAAGCACAAAGCAGTAACAAAATTTTATAGTACCTCTTCATTTTCAAACATAACCCTACGAGAAGAAAAAGGAGAAGGCTCTGGTCTTCTAATATCACAGACATCCTTCAAAGAATGAGACCCTCCTTCTTCTTCCTCTTGAAAGTTATTATCACCTTCTTCCTCCTCAGCTGCTATCCTTTCCAGAATAGAGTGTACAGCCAGAGGGTTTATTTTCAATACAATCCTGACATTGGAGAAGTTATGCAGAATAAGTTATTAGAGATGCTTACAATTTTTATATCGATGCAGTCACATGCCCCCTAGCTCTACTAGCTAGCTATTAAATACACATAGACTAAATAGCTCAAAGATCAGGGATTTTTTTATTAGACAATAATGTACTTTATTACACAAAGCGATACCATCAAGAAAAACACAAAACTTACAGGCACAAAGGGACATGGAAAAAGAACCATCAGGCGAAAAGGTTAGTGTCTGCTTTTTTCAACTCTGTCAGGTGACCATTAGATGACCTAAGAAAAACCTAGCGCTCTCCCAAAATAATGCTTGCATCATTAGACCATCAACAGCTATTAAAAAATGCTCTGCTACACGATGTAGTGTATTACATGTACACACTGTTACAGAAAAATTTATTTGTACCATTACAAAAAGAAAACCATGCTAAAAAAATGTCCATACAAACATGCTGTCATAAAGCCAATAAATTTTTTGGCAAAAAATGTATGTGGCAAAATCTGTGGCAAATCTAAAATTGCCTCTTTAAACATCTTATTACATGCTACCACTGTTAGATCCTTCTGTTCAGTAACTCTGAAGTACTGTATTGCTCTAGATGTGATATAAGCTGCAATAATTCAGTCACAATATAATTATCCTTATTATTGTTATGGCTTTATACCAGCTTATACTAATATTTTGAGGTAAAATTTGACTGAGACTTTTTTTTTTGTTTGGTGTTCAGTGTTGGATATAAAAGTAGGAAAAAAGGTAAAGTGACAAAAAAAAAACCAAACCAAAAACGGGAGAAAGTTTCGCGTCTCTAATCATTCACCTAACTTTCACGGAAATTTACTCAAGTCTACGCAGAAACCATTATACATTAAAACCATCTTGCATTATTAAAGGAGTTTGGGGGTTTTTTTAATAAATTCTTGGGTTCTTTTCAATAGCTACATGTTCTTTCTTTGCAAATTATTTTAAAACATTTACCACACAGGCAGTCTGCATTAAAATCAGAAAAATAATAGTGCTTCACAAAAATCCAAACAACCCGCTTTAAAAAATAAAATATTATTTTACCGAGGCCAGTCAAAATTGTCTGATGATGATGTTATATCTCCATCTATGCCACCAGACACTTGAAAAAATTTTATTGGTGCTTCTGCATTATCTTCTTCAAATGAACCTGAACAGAAAAAAGGTTTTCAAAAAATTTACATAGGAATGACAACTGCTAACTTCAGGTTGCCCACTCCTCAGGCTGGAGTCCCACAGGCTAACTTGTTAATGCTATTACTAAGGTACTTATGAAAATTTTGTCATCTTTTCCTCCAAAAATGAAATATCAATTTTTAGAAACAGGAATTATTTCACATTATCTTTTAGCTAGCAGCAGTTAGAAAACCAAATGCTTCTGATGCATAGATATCTGCATTTACATTTATAGCATCACTACATTATGTCACAGCCTTGAAAAGTATACGGAATGACAAATCAGCAAAGGTTGCAAATATAAACCAGTCCCACAAATTTGTTACTTTGAAACATATTACAGGCATAAAGGTATTAAAGTTTTCTCAGTGACAACTATTTAGGACATCATTCACTTCATTTCTAGACTAAACTTGAGATTCCTAATTTGCATAGCTGTAGTATCCCCCTACAAATCTACAAAACTTACCCTAACACCATGATATAGATCTCAGAGATACCAGCTCGTTTGTTTCAATTTAGGGTATAACAACATAACACAAAATAACAGAAATATTAGCTCAGATCTCAAAAGCAAGCAAGCAAGCACTACACCTACATACATCAGCCTCTCCTCCTAGTAGTGTTGTTTTGACTTATGCTGATATTTAGTACAGAACACTAAACTGCAGCAGAGTATCTGCTCCAAAATTCAGGTAGAAAGACACTCCCTGGGTTAATCCATGTGAGAGGACCTTTGTCTCAACTACGTAGTATCTGGGAAAATGAAAAAGAATATTTGAATATAATGTTAACATTCTTACCTGTTAAGTCTTTAAAGGTAAGTTCTAATTTAACTTGTTCTGGAGTTGACCCTCCTATAAACTCAGTTTTAAATTCCATATCTGTAAATTCAAGATGAAGAATCTCCTTCTGAAGTGATTTCTTAAACCATGGTCCTCTTTCCTGATCTGACCGTAGGTCAGGTATTGGGAAGCGAACAGAGAGATTTAATGCTGGAGCAGTGACTTGAACTGAAACTCTACAGTTTGCAGGAGTATGTGAATCATCCAGAAAAACTTCAGTAAATGCTTTATGCTAAAAAACATAAAGTAGAGGAAAAAAAAATCTAAATTAGAAAAAATAGCACTAACAATGCCTATGGGGAAAGCTTTTGACGATGTATTATCTAAAAATGAAAAAGATCAATTTTTCGTATATCACACAAAACACACATATTAGGACCAATTATTATTAGTCTTAGGATATTCGTCTATTACTGGTGCTGTTAAGATTCTACTTAGTTAGAAGTCAAGTATTTGCAGAGGTTAGCAATCTTTCAAAAATGGCTATCTTTGTATTTCTCTTAAATTAGAGAGTACCAAACAATACTCAGCTGCAGTTAGGAAACATCATCTCACAGATTTTTTTTTTTTTTTTTTAAAATGGTATTGCTGAGAAGCCAGGAACTACTATCATGCGTATTTGCCCCTTTCGTTAAGTCATGGCTTCCAGCTCCTGTCACTGATGTGTCATCCAAAACCTCTCTAAGTATAGCTTATTGCTGACCATCATTGAAAAGAATCAAACTTGCAGGACATAACAATATTGATAGAAATTATTGATGTCTTACAAATTTTTTAGATGAGGATTCTCTTAAAGAAGTTTTGAAGACTAATTTTTCTGTAACCAGTCAATGCAGCAATAAAATTACATGAAGATATTTGTTGCTGTGTAGAAAATCAGTTAATTGTATTAATCCTTCCTCATGTATTTCAAGAAAAGTCTTCAAGTTTAATGTTATTGTGCTAAATATACTAACACTTAAATCCTCCTGACAACCTGAACCAAGACAAACAAGCTCCAACTTCTTCTGTTGGTCCTCGATCACTAGAACACAATGCACATGTTCCCCATCCTTTCTATTACCTACCCAAAAAGTGGGTAAGGCACCGCAGAGGCAACTGGGCTGACTATGACACCTAAAGATTTCAATATAGAAGTGGAATTGTCAGCAACAGTTTATATCAGCTGCTGGAGAGCATGATGGGACAGATTAGGGATTGGAAGTCAGTCAAGATTCCTGTTTTTTGCGCAGTTCCATTTGCTTCAAGAAGCTGAGAACTTATGCAGTTTGTGAAGCAGCTACCATTATCTTTAGGTCTGTTATCAATCATGCAATTACTGAATCTAAAATGAGTATCTACACATCAGATGGCTACTGTTCTGTATAAGAAGTAAAAAACAAACAAACAAACAAACCAAAACCAAACAAAAAACCCAACGACCACAAATCAATCAGAACTAGCAACCTCAGGCTTAATGCCATCCTGCCTTCCTCCTGAAAAAAATCAGCAAGTTTATTAATCAATTTCACTTTTAACTTACCAGACTTAGGTGCTTGTTGTAAGAAGCATACATGTGAGATGCCATCATCTCCACTGTAGTTAGTTTCTGTGGTTGAAGTAAGGAATTTAATCTGTCTACAATGCTAATATCAAGCTCACAAAACACTGGACTTAACTTTATTTGTAACTCTGCTTTCTGTGGAACAGAACTGAGTCTCCCTTGACTACCCTGAAAAGAAAGAGAAAAGACACTAAAATCCTTAAAAACAATATAATGAAACAAATTATAATAACTGAGAGTTAAGGAGACACTGTTTTACAAGAAAGATACCTTTCTGTTAAAATGAACAAAATTAGACAAAGGCTATTTGATGTAAAAACTTGGTGTTTTTAATCTCCCATCTTACCTGAGGTCCTCTATTATCTGAATGCTTATAATGAAGCTGAAGACATGGCATAGCATGAGAATCATTTCCTTCTTCAGAACGAAATGTCAGCAGCTTTAGAATAAAATAGAGTTAAAAATACTTAATAGATAGGGAGGAAAGAGTTGCCACAGGAAAAAATATTTGTGACATTTTACCTAGAGCAGACAGTAGGTAACCCTACATTCAAGTCAGCGAACAGAGCCCCAGCCCAACTGCTTACTCACTCCACTTATTCAGCCACTTTATTGGATGTCTCTGACCACTAAAAGAGGTGGAAGAATAATCATCACCCAAAGAAACCTTCGCATTGCTCAACTCCATCGGTTAGTTTTTGGAAAACATTTACTCTAATTCCCAAACTGCGTTAAGCATATTTAAAAGAGAAGTAAACTAGCGAAGTTTGGCTACTTAACGCTATTCCTGTCAGGTATGACAGCAGTCTGGTTCACCATTTGAGCTTGTCATTTAAACATACATTGCATCTTAAAACCATAACATATTAAAAAAAAAAAAATTAAAATTACAACCATTTTAAAATCTAGCATTCTCATACAATTAACATTTCTTTTCTATGGAACTCCCTGTATTTTTTACATACCTCCGTATAGTGTGGCTGAATGGAATGAGAGTCAGTAGAAAAAAGGCATTCCAGAAACTCCATATCCCCAATGGATAAATCAGTACTAAAACTTCGAGAGGCAGTCCTTTGTCTTTGTTCATAAGACACTTTGATGCCAGTACCTATAAATCTGAATTATGAAAATTATGAATTATGAGAAGTAGCATAAAACAATAAAAATTATTAAAAGTCAAGATTTAAATATGCAAAAAAGGATCACTAAAATCCTTTTAAAAAAAAAAAAATCATTAGAACTGCCATAATTTCTTCAAAAATAAGAAAAAATTCTAATTAAAACAGATTATAGCTTTAGCAACAAAGACAATAGAGCTCACTTATGTTACATGTTCAACAATGATCAGTATAGAGAAATTTGTAGAGAACACTTTAGACATCTAACCTAAGGTGCAATTCACATAAAGCTGGGAATCTAACATCCTTATATAGACAATGGAAAAAAAAAAAAAAAAACCGCCTCAGGAAGTCTAAATTACATGCATAAGGTAAGAAAATATGTATCACCCTTAAATATTTTACTTCATACACTGTCCTGGGACAGTTAAAACTTCTGGGAAAAAAGACTGTTGACTAACTTTACGATTTTGCTCACACTTACTTTTTATCCCTGCTGATACACTATTTTTCACTAAAACCCTAAGCTCCTCTCCTTCAAGCAGAAATCCCTATATTGGAATAAAGATAGTCCTGTAAAAACAGCTATTTCTAAAGAAATAATATACTTAATGATTCTTGACTCTCTATAGATTTCTGTGGTAGAAACTGTACCGAGTTTAATTCATCTATTGTTGAAGAGAGCTAGGTTGATTTTAACGATTATGCACTTTCCTTCTTTTGTTTTATTAAAAAAAAATAAACAGTCTTGGACAACAGATGACAAAATTCAAGGCTATTTTGAAATTAACAAAGAAGTCTAATGCAGTTCAAATATTAAGTGACACAATTCCTATGGAAATAAACTCACTTTATTCAAATTTACTTAAAAGATATTTTTGTTAATTATATTTATTAATAAGCAAAGTTATACCTAAGGTGATCATGAGAACAAGCTTCAGCAAATACTTCTCGGAAGGACAGAAAATCTTCTGTTGAAAACTTAACTGGCTCAATCTTTTCTATTCGGGTAAAGAAATCCCGAGCCATTGGTGTCAATGGGTTAAGGTTCAGTGAACTTTCAGGTGGGGGTAAAGGGTCAATATGAAGTACAGACACTGAGAAAGTTCCAACTGCCAGTCTAAAAAGAAGCTCAGGTCTGGATTCATCCACAGAAACAGATCTGGATGGAATAGCTGAAATACAAAATTAAGTTCACGTAATTTTTCAGCAAAAGCACATTTATAAAATCATCTCACTTTTGATTTTCATTTCTTTTTACCAAGTTGCTGCATAACATTTCCAGAATTATCTAGGGAGCAAAATGCAAAACAACATTTTTACTTACATGTCCTTCTTAAGGAAGTCTGGTGAACTACATTGGCTGTAAGCGAAGAACCTCTTGGAGGTTGTAGTTCTTGTTTGTTACGATCAAGAAAATCACCCCAAGTTGGTTGAAGCTAAAACAAAAATATAGATGATCTTAAATTTGACAAACAGATGTTAGACATTAGATCAAACATAAATAATAAGGTAAAGGAAAAAAAAGAAAATACATGCATAAACGATCAACAGCATGCCATTTCATGGCACATTAGTGCTCAATTAAACAATGTATGTACACTTTACTTTGGGCTACGCTTTCTAATTCTATGATCCCACGTATTTTTAAAGCTAAAGTTGCGCTCTCTGTGAGCGTAGATTCTCCTGTTTCTCTGTAAAAAGCACAACTGTTCTCCATGGCTTTCATTAAGCAAAACATTAGGCACATAACAGATTTGGCACAGACGGCAATATCAACAGCATAATTTTTAGGTTTTTTGAGGAATAATGTAATACAAAAATTTTGTACTTTTTATTGTCATTGCCTGTGTAGCCCATATTAAAAGAAAACCCAGATGGCAAACATGCAGTTATTAAAAAGAAAATAAATTACAAAGTTTGTAAACCACACAAGCTTCAAGGCATTTGAAAACAAATACATTCCATTTCCTGTCTTGGTAGCCAAATACATGAGAAACTTTTCAATACAATTTCCATAGCGGAAAAGGAATACTGTCAGCTCTAAACATTTTCAATTGTCCAAGAATTTTGCAATATTTCTTGATATTGTAAAGAATACTTATGCAACAGTTTCAGACAAAAGTGTTAATTTCAAAAAGATTTTAAATGTAGTTAATACTATACCACTGTAGTGCTCAGTGGAGATCCTGCTGGTGTAGTTGTGTATGTACTGGTTAAAGACAAGTCTAGATCCATAGTTGGAGGTTCTCCAAGAGGTGGAAGGGAGGAAAGGCTGTGAGACATGTCCATTTCAGCCATTGAGAAGAAAACTTCTTCTTCTAATGAGAACCATAGATAGCAAAGAGTTATTTTCTAATGAAAAAAAAAAAACCTTCACTTTTAACAGAAATGTATTCTTAAGTTCAGAAATCTAACTGCTAGAGAGAATAACCAGCTAAATATATTATTTACAGAAGTTCCAAGTTCTCTTGACACTGAGACTAGTAGTATCTATGGCCAGAGATTACTAAGTAATATAATTTCTATAAATTCATACACTCTCCTTTTGACAAATCAAAGTTCATATTTTCACATTAAAAATAATCAGCAAAAAATTATTCAAATAAAAATATAAATATCAGGGCAATGCAAGTATTATTCTATATTTCCTCAACTACGCATTTGAAAAGATGTTACACTGCATGTGTATTTACCTTGTTGCACAGTAACATACAGATTACTGAACAGTTGTAATGAAATACTGAATCAAGTCTAGCCTGATACGTAAACTGGGTGTTAATCTTTTCTATTCAACAGTACAGTTAATAGCATACAATTATTCTATGTCAAAGTTCTTTTGATACTTAAGTTGGTAAGATTAAAAGATGAAGAGTGAATTTATATAATCTTAACAACACGTCATTTGCTATGCTGCATCATCTTTTATACTTGCCACGACTAGAAGGCGTTCTGGCACTCTCTGTCTCATAGAAACTTTGCTCAGATGATGCTCCTGCAGATAAAGACTCTTTTCTTAAATAACGTTTCAACTCCATCTGAATCCGATACTCATCTTCCTGTTGCATTGGCCGGTTTTTCCTATCTTTATTTGACAATTCTATCCTGCTTAGGCTCTCTGAATTAAAAAAAAAAGACAGAAAGCTCACTGTAATTTCCTTACCAGTATCCCAAAGAAAATTTAAAAAACGAATGTGAAAATTAACCAATTGTTGTTGTTGTATATATGTATACATATACATACAGATGCATATATCTGTTGTATATCAGATGTGTATATACATGCATTTTGTTGTTTTGGAGATTTTACTTGTCCACGACAGATTATGCTCTCCCTAGCATTCATTAATTTCAAGTCTGAAGAAAATATTTTAAGGTCAGATATGCAAATGTATTCACATGTAATATCAGCATATATTTCCCTTCTCAGTCAGCTTTGGGGACTAAGGACACAATCTCTTAAAGGTTTTACTATTAAGGAATTACTAAAATTTCAGGTTTGAAGATGACACATATGGGAAACTATATGTAATGCTTTTCCAGTTATCCAAAAACAATGAACAAGTCCAGTATCATTAGAATGTATCAGTATCATTAGAAGAATACTAAGCATCTACCCAGGACATGAAAAATCTTTTCAAAAAGCACATTAACTATGTATCCTAAAACTAAGTGTTGTTACACTAGGTAGATGGGGGGGAGGACAAACCAAAACACTCATCCTGCTAGTGCAGTAGTCTAAACACTGTTGTTATCACCTAGCAAATGTGGACAAACTCAATTACCGTCTGTTCTATGTTTTCTGTGCCTTTCACTAAAGCATAGGACAGAGAAGGAACCAGACTGCTAAGCCGTTCTCTAGTGAAACAGAAGCTACAAGAACCAAAATTATTCTGGCCTCCTGATTTTCTCCACCTACCATTTTCCCCATCTCTTGTCCAATTATACAGTCACTTGTCAAGCCTTATTTGTTACCTAGATTTTCATTACCAGCATGTACAATTTGCAACTGAAGTCAGTAAATTGATCATAGTCCTACTCAGAGCAGCTACAAAACATTTTGCTAAGATCACATAGAAATTAATAATAATCTACCACCACAAATTTTTTTTTTCCACTGAGGAAACTTGTTTATCTTCCAAAGTTTATTTTTCGTCCACCGTAATACATATTTAATATTTACAGAATGTTCACTTGCCTGGTCCAGCAATAGCTGCTACCATGTCCAATAGAAGATGCACCTGCCTTGGTGACAGAAATAGATGTACAGAGTCTATTTGTCCATCTACATCCAACTAAAAAAAAAAAGAAAGAAAAAAATTTCAAGAACACTTAAGGAATTTTTCTTTAAAAGTATTGAATCAACTATTTTGATAATAGATTTTGATGCTGGAAAGGATACAGTCATTCCAGCAGTATCTTCATTTTCTACACAACAACAGCTAGAAATGTAATTGTGTATTGCTTCCAATCTGTAGCTTGGCAGGATAAATGCAGGTGTGTCATTGACAATTTATTAGCTTAAAATAAATACACGATCACCTAACAGGAAAATTCAAGCATACCATTAACCTGCTAGTTGTTTTGCTTCTTTAGTAATTCCATAAGTAATCAATAATATAAAGTTAGTATTATGTACTAATTATAAAATACTGAAGTCAACACCTTCTAAAGTAGACCTTAAAAACTGTAAAGGTTCTCTTCAGGACTTCTCTTTAGTATAGAGATGAATAAATTCATATACTTTCTTTAGAGAGGGATGTTTATAGAAGTCTAAGTGGTTTGATATGGTATACAACAAAGCAAGCCACTTATCTTTTGAGAGCAGCTCAAGCTAAATTTACGGTAAGAACTTGTACAGATTTATTTTTCAGTTCTAGAATCCTGTACTTCCAGACGTTGGTCCATTCATGATTATTACTCATTGTATTGGGTGTAGGTGGCAAGGTGTTGGCAGGAGGGTATGCTGCAGGGGCAGCCTCTGTGCTAAGAGGTCAGGTCTGCCCCATGCTGGGCACAGCCAGCCCTGTAATGGACCCACCTCAGGACACAGCTGAGCCCATCAGCAAAGCTGGTGGTGCCTCTGTGAAAACAAGTTTAAGAAAGGGCAAAGCACTGCATGGGCAGTGAGGAAAAAAGAAGCAAGAGAAACAATCCTGCAAACACCAAGGTCAGGGAAGAAGGAGGGAGAGAAGGTGCTCTAGGTGCCAGAGCAGATATTCCCCTGCAGCCTGTGGAAGAGATCACACCAGAGCAAATATCCACACTGCAGTCCATGGAAGACCCCACTCTGGTGAAGCAGGTGAAGGAAGCTGTAGCCTGTGGAGAGCCCACACAGGAGCAGGCTCCAGGCAGGTGCTGCAGCCCATGGAGAGGAGCCCACACAGCAGCAGGTTCTCCTGTCAGGAACCGTGGTGCATGGAGGACCCATGCAGGAGCAGGTTTATCCTGCTGGACTGTAGACCATGGAGAGGACCCACACAGAAGCAGTTTGCGAAGGACTGCAGCCCAAGGGACCCACATTGGAGCGGGGGAAAAGCATGAGGAGGAAGGAGCAGCAGAGAGGAACTGTTACGAACTGGCTGCAACTCCTCAATTCCCCATCCCCTGCACTGCTCAAGGCGGTGAGGAGGTAGAAGAGTTGGGAATGAAGAAGTTGAGCCTGGGAAGAAAAATGGGTGAGGGGAAGGTGTTTTAGTTTGTTTCTCATCATCCAACTCCATTCTAATAAAGTCACTTAATTTTCCCCAAGTTGAGTCTGTTGTGCCCGTGACAGTAACTGCTAACTGGTCTCCCTGTCTTTACCTCAATCCATGAGCTTTTTCATCACATCATCTCCCCCTGTCCTGTTGAGGAGTGCAAGTGAGAGCAGCTGGATGGCTGTATGACAGCCGGCCAAGATCAACCCACCACACTCATGGGGAAAAAAAAAAAGGCATGCACTGGAATGCATTTATATGAAAATATACTTTTGCTCATAAAGAGCTTAAGGGAATATTTACCTAAGCAGGGAAAATAAATGATCAATTAGTTTTGTATACTGTTTCCTATTATTTTTTCCATCCTTTGGGAAGAGTTGAAAGAAAATGAAATTATTGAAGTGTGTCATGCTTGACATGAACTTATACAGCATATTTTGTAGTCTACATGCTTGAAACAGCTATTCTAAACAAAGGTGTTCTAACATAATTCAGTTTCCAAAGTTTAAAAAAAAAAAGTTAACCTTTTAGACTAAGCAATATACTGTGTCTATGTTCTTTCCAATCTGCATGAACTCTACCTGATAATTCAAAAAACAGGTCCTTCTATAATTTTGTCATGTAGTATTACATTCATTCACTAGCTCAGATGTTGCTGTTATTTAACATACAAACAGCGTTTTGCCTGTTCTCAAGCTACTGCTCTGCAGTCTATTATATTCAACTTCTATAAAACAAAAATTACTCTCAACTCTGACCTTGTCATTTTTCTTCTGGCTACCTTAAAATACAACTCATGATATAAAAGTGGAAAATTTTTGATCTTTAGAAACATTTGGACATCAGTTAATTTAAAGATGTTAATTGCATTAACTATTCATACTTCTGAAATAGCTAGCATTTTTCTATTTCACACCAAACGAAATACGTTATTTCACTTTTCAAGGACTGAACAAACAAGTTATAAGGATTGACTAGAAATTGCTGGACATCAGAAACTTTTCTACTGCAGTAGAAACTTTCTGCTTTCTGTAGATTACAGCGCACTATACAAGACAGGTCAATAGCCAATTTTAAAATTGGAGAGAAGGGGAATATATTTACACAACTTTACTTATATACTCACACTTTTTAAACAAAAATAGGGCTTTATTTTCAACTGTTTTGCTTCCTGTATCTTTATGTAAAAGTCAAATAAAATATTAACTAGTAGCATTTAAATATGGCATTATTATTTGATTTACTATAAATTTTAATCTAAAAATTCCAAAGTAGAAATGTTCATGTTAGTTTTATAATGCTGCAATGCTACAACCTAATTAATCATTTAAGGTTTACTCATAATTGTTGAAGTAAATTATACCCTTTTAAAACCAAAGTGATTTTAATCAACCAGCTAAACATTCCACACATACATAGGCAAAGTCAGTCACAGTGCTACAAGAAAAAAGGATAAATGAATAGCAGCAGGAGTTTAATGAAAACAAAACAACTTTCTCAGGAGTTACTCCACTAGATAAATGCAGTCTCTCTAACATACAGGAATTCTCTTTTAACAGATTTCAGTGTGCTATTGACTTGTCTGGCCACTGTAAAGATGCCTTGTTAGACATATATATTGGTTCTGAACGCAGAAAATCTAAAACAAAACTAAGGGGATTCTGTCCCCTTGAGAATCTCACCATTTTTTGTATGCAGTTGAAAAAATAAAATCCTACATAACTATTAATTTAGCTAAAGACCAGGAAAGCATGACTAACCTTAGCTCCAGGAAGTACTTCATTTTGCTTTAATGTTAGGCTCAACTCCATTCTACCAATCAGCTTACTGATCTGTACAGGGTCAGAAGGAGTAATTTCTGGCAAGTTTCTTGTTAATTGCGGATGTGGCTCATAAATGATTTTTGGATTCCAGCTAGGTGAAAGCTTTGGTTCAGTTGCCTTAAAATGTTACAGAGAAAGGAGTAAGAATGTATCCCATTTCTTATATATTAAAAAAAAAAAAAAAAACCAACACCAAGCATTTCAAATAAACTTATCACACAAATGATCATTTTAGACAAATGTAAGTTTGACAATGGCATTACAAACATGTATTGATAACTGTGAAAGAAACAAGGCATGTAAAATGTGAAATATTAGGCCTTTGCAAAAAAGTGAAGCAAGTTTCCACAGAATAGTGAATTGTAGAGGACTTCTACACATTAAAGTTGCAATCAGATTCCAGTACAATATATCCTAAATTATACTCAGTCCTAAAGTCTGTTTCCTTCCCCCTCCTCAAAATCAACAGAAAGTGATTATGAAACTTATCAAACACAGATTCAAGTAAAAGTTCAATTCCTATATCCTTCAGAATGAATCTAATATATGAGTGAAACAATATATGCTATCCTTCCATCAATTTACATTCTTACATAAATGTATTTAATTTTACCAGCTGTGTAGCTGAACACACTGGGGAGGACTTTGCTGATGCAGGAAACTCTTCCCAGAAGAAAGAGACACCTGAGAGCTGCAGTAACTTGTGAGCAAAAGCTGTGGGCTGATGTACATTGATTCCAGAGCACTCATCTGCAGTTTCATCACAGTACATAGTTCTGGGAGACAAAAGCAAGGAAATAAATACAGTAGGTGCATGCAAATGTTTACCTTTATTGTGCCATTTGGCCCCTAAGTTTGTACACGGTCTCTCTATACTACTTACAATGCCATTGATTGTCCTGAAAGGAGAAACCATCACTCTCTGGGAATGGGTGGAAATCTTCAATTTTCTACAGGACACCACAGGACAATTGTGACATGCTTCCAGTGAATATATCCTACTGTATTATCTTAGTACTTATGTCTAATCTGACCACAAAGTGAAGGAGTCCACCCAACACTTCAATGCATACGTTTTCATTAGGACACACACGATTCTTGCTTCAGAATCTGAATTTTTTTAGGTCTGCCATCTAACATGTTTCTGTTCTCTAAAAGTACTACTTGAAAGTAACATCGTGTGTCAAAATGAAAGTTGAAAATTGAGAGAATAGGCTCCAATCCTGTAAAATTTCTGTGAAATTAAATTTCTTACATTATAATACTGAGAGACAGCATAAACACTAAACTCTTAAAAAGATGCAAGTCTCCACATAATAGAATTTACAGTGGAAAAATACACCTACCTTTCCATAAATAAAATGTATCAAACATCAAAACAACATGCTATTTAACAGTTTGTTTCAATCTAGTTTTTGAAGTACAGAAAAGGATGTTTGTTCTGGGAATGGACTTACATAAGAAAAATAGTTACAGTTTTGCTGACATCTCTCCTGAATTGAACGTAACAACCTGAAGCTTATAAATGTTTAAAACCAAATATATTTCATTAACATTTCTCAGTAAGAATCAGTTTTATTGGGTAATAATTTCAACATTTTGCAAGAAAGTATGATTACGATCCTATAGGTCAGAAAAAAATACCTGAAGATCATGTACAGTATTCAAGTTCAAAGTAATTACAGAATATACGTGCGTTCTTCTGAAAGCTCACAGAGGACCTAAAATCTTCCAGTTTAATTTTTTTCCGGACTGTATCTTTCTTTCTGAAAATATTTAATGTGTCTTCAATACACAAAAGGAACTGTTAAGATATTAAAACCCCTTTGCGTAAGAGATGGCCTGATTTGCCAATAATATCCATTGACTGTTGAACACCTGAGAAACGGTATTCATTAATTGTACAAGTGGTCATTAACTTAGACCACTCTAGAACTCTTCTAATTTGATAGTTAAGTATCTTTAGCTTAAACATGTGTGCATGGGTAAAATATATTGTACAGGAAATGGCAAGAAGTACCTTAGGGGAAAAAAAAAAAAAATACAGATTTAAAAAAAAAAAATCTTTACCTTTCGATTCTGATTTCAAGTGCAGTTCCACTTTTAGAGTTTTCTGGGACATGTTCTATTCGCAAAACAGTATCTAAAAAGGTAACTTTCACTCTTCTTAGAACTTAAATGAGAAAACAAAAAGATACCATGCAAGCGTTTAAGTCAAGTTACTCAGCAATGACTTTTATAACCAATTAAACAAAATGAAAGACCATTTTAAAGTTCTCAATATTTACTTCAGTGGAAATAATCAATTGAGTTTAACAATGTAACAAGACATCAAGTGACAATGTAAACTCCTATTAAATGTCTAATATGTACATCCATACCAAGCAATGGACCTTTAATGCACAAATATTTGAGCAAGTGACAACCCAGACCGAGTTGTTCTATGGCTCAGCATGGATGGTCCTCAAAGAAAGCTTCATTGTGCACCATGTCTGAACTCCTAAACATTGCTATAGCACCACGCTACTTTGGCTGAATACTTCTATTTCTAGATACAATTTTAAACATTCCCCTTAGCTCAGACATTTCAGCACGAGGTTCTCCACTGCACAATGTGATCATAAGCCCTTAGTTTCTTCCACTTAAAAAAACCCAGCAACAACAAAAAACAGAGTTTATAACGTACTTCTAACAACACGCTCTAATTATTGAGATACATATATCATAACAGGTCAGCTTTGTGTAATAGCTGAAAAGCCATTCTCTGTTTCTCCCTCAACAGCATCACCACTAACAATCTAAGTTTGTGTGATGAACTAAATTGGAACCTCCAAAACTAAGGCACCTCACCAATCACTCAAGCACAGATTCAGCTGGAGTTGTTCTGGTGTAAACAAACACCAATTTGCCCTGAAGTAGGGTTCATTCTCTCCACTGAGGGAAGTATACACGTATTTTAGTAAGTAAATGGGGTATCTTTCCCCCCCTCAAAAACAAGATCAATTGTCCTGCCTTCCTGTTTAAATTTTACAGGTAACAAGTGAAAATTTGTGGGACAAGTTATGGCAAATGAGATGCCATTTTGTAAAACTGAGAAACAACATAAACTGATTTAATCTCAGATGTTCATTCAGATCTCAATAATTAATTCATACCTGTTTCAATAGTTTCTGCAAATTTCTCAAGTCCTTCAAAAGGCTGGGACCCTTCTCCTTGTTCATCTGTCAATTTTTGGCTAAGACACTCTTTTGCAAGCTGCATACTACTGGTCATAAAACTCGACCAATACATAGGCTCAGACCCAGATGCTGTGGAGTAAGAGAAGTCTTAATAAATTTGACTCTGAACATTTTGAAACAACAAACACAAAATGAAATAATGCATTCAGCATATCCAGAAAAGAGTTTCAACAGATTAGTAAAAAGTCATACTTAAAAACAAATCTAGTTACAATCTCTCTTTATACACTTCACTACTTTAAAATTACTTTACTCTATTTAGATTGCATTGGTAAGAGTCTAGTATTTGAAAACGCAATATAAACAAGATAAAACAAGGATTTAGTGTAGCCAATCTTCAGTACTGGTTTAAGTGAATGGTTTCTCAAGTACTTTTATTATATTGGTATGATTTTGCAGGCATAGTCGGCAAAATGAAATCAAGGAATTAACTCTTTTTTATTAAGAATTATTTTAAGGTTTCTTATTCCATTTGAAACATATCTTAGATGGGGAAAGACTAAACAAGGTTTAAGATGTTATCCTAGCATATTAGAACACATTTTAGATGTCTAACACAGACCTGACATCATAAGGAGAACATAATAAAATCTGAGAGCACAGCACTTATTAAGGTGAACAGGTTTTTTAGCAGCCAGATTAACTTAATTGACAGTGAATTCCTATCAGCTAATGCCAAGCCCATTGTGAGCAAATACTATAAAACTAGATGTGCTGGTTTTAGCTGGGATAGAGTTAATTTTCTTCACAGTGGCTAGTATGGGGCTATGTTGTGGATTTGTGCTGGAAACAGTGTTGATAACACAGGGATGTTTCGTTACTGCTGAGCAGTGCTTAGACAGAGTCAAGGCCTTCTCTGCTTCTCACACCACCCCACCAGCTAGTAGGCTGGGGGGGGCGGGCACAAGAAGTTGGGAGGGGACATAGCTGGGACAGCTGACCCCAACTGACCAAAGGGATATCGCACACCATATAATGTCATGCTCAGCGTATAAAGCTGGGGGAAGAAGAAGGAAGGGGGGATGTTTGGAGTGATGGCGTTTGTTTTCCCAAGTAACCGTTAGGCGTGATGGAGCCCTGCTTTCCTGGAGATGGCTGAACACCTGCCTGCCGGTGGGAAGTAGTGAATGAATTCCTTGTTTCGCTTTGCTTGCACGTGCAGCTTTTGCTTTACCTATTAAACTGTCTTTATCTGAACCTATGAGTTTTCTCACTTTTACCTTTCTGATCCTTTCCCCCATCCCACCGGGGGGGAGTGAGCAAGCGGCTGTGTGGGGCTTAGTTGCGACTGTTGTGGGTTAACCCCAGCCGGCAACTAAGCACCGCACAGCCGCTCACTCCGAACGTCCCCCGCTTCCTTCTTCTGTGCACCCCTAGCCTACTCTACTACCGTGAATAAATAAAGCTTGCTCCTAATACTACTATTCTTTCAAAGCAATACATCAGAAAGCAAGATAGCTCAAAATTTAGTTGCAGTTAAACAAATAAGAATGAAATGTAGAGTATATATAAGCAAGTTACTTAAGGTAACTTGCAAAAGATGGAACATAGGGTTTATGCATTTTTTTCTCTTCTTTATGATGCATTTAAAGAAATATTTCCTTCCACCTTCTCTACACTATAAAAATGAAAACAAATTAAGATCCTTCAGACACTCATTCAAAATTTTCCACACACTAAAAATGCACTAAAGGTCCTACACACACTATAACACATCTTAACAGAATTTATGGAGGTTTGATAGTTAGTGAAATTATATTACCAGTACAGTGTATAGATCAGCTAGATTCATATGGATACAGACAAGCTAGAAGAGCTCAGATGATACCCTCAGCATTATAATCAAAGGTAGTAAGTATTTAGAGTACTTAAAAGTCATTATTTCAGACTGCGATAGCAAGTAAAATATATTAGTTGTTCTCCAAATACACAAGAAGATGCATCTTTGACCCTAAAGTTGCCGAAGAAAGCCAGAACCTTGCTGTAACCCTCCTCATAGTCTTACACTATCGTGTTACCTTACTGCCACCTAATAGCCAGTTACTAATGCTGACTAAGAGCACTTGGCATACAACACCCAAAAAACCTAGCTAACAAAAACTCCCTTCCACACAGTATTATTTTCACTTCAATATGTCTGAAACAGTTTGGAAGACATACAACAGTAGGAACATCATAAACATTTTAAGTTATTTAACAGAACAACAACCAATTGAGAAACACTTGACAACCAACTGACGAACACCTGACAGTTTCTTTTTTATTACATTCTCCATCATTAATGTATGTAAATTAAATGGCACTTTAAACAAGACTAAGAACTGACTAAAGCAAGTCAGTTGCCTTAAGTAGCCTTTTGCCTCTGAAAAACTGTAAAGAATCTCTTTTTCAAAAATTAAAAAATAAGCCTACCAAGCCTTGGTCTTGGCCTGAAGACCATCTCTAATCCTTTTACTTCTAACGCACAGTTATCCTGCAGCAACGACCCCCATGGAACAGATAAAGAAATTGATTGGATAAATCCATCTGTGACTTCCAGAGGTGCGTCTGCAGACTCCAGGATCTCATTAAGACACTAGAAGAGGAGAATAAAATAAAAATAATAATTAAAAAAAAAACAACACATCCGTAATTTTGAATATCACAAATAAAACATATTGAGGCCGCCAGAAAAAGAATTGTACTCAGAAAGACAATAAACTGGCCACTTTCAAGTATTTTGATTCCATCATAATTTGTTTCACATTAATTACTTAGCTTTCAGCATAATACAGATTTCTCTGTGGTAGCTGTATAACCTGTATTTTTGCACTACACCAAAAAATTTTGGTATCTTACTGTTATAAATACTACAGTACTGACACAAGTTAATCTGTTCTTTCTCTGGCAACACTTGAAGAAAGCTGAAAACAGGCTGACAGTAAAAACGCAAAAAGTACCTGGTTTCTTGGCAAGTGTATTTCACTAGCATGTAATTTCAATGTAATGTTCATTTTACCTTTCTCTGTGACACCGGAGCAATGGAACCAAATAATCAACTCTTGCTGTATAACATAGTTGCCGTTTCTAAATCATATTTTAATGTGTTCAATGTTCATCGCTAATTTAAAAATCGAAGCTCAGCGGGCAGACCAATATTCTACAGAAACTGTTCCACTCCTTTATAGTGACATTATAATCTATAAACATGTACAATATTGGCTAAAATATCTACAATGTTAAGATGAACATAAATATCAACAATCAAGTTGCCCTCAGCATCATACAGAGTAAGTGTAACTGATGAGAAAAATGAAACACCAGCTCTGAAAAAGTAACTTAGGATTTTTTAAGTTTTCCACAATCCTCAGAAAAGACTCAATTGTTGCGTTATATAACTCTCATTATATCCATAGAGAGTCCAAAGAGCCTATTTTCAGAAGAAACATATTCTTCGCATTTATGTTAAAAAAAAATGCAAATCCCTGTTTGTGCCACCATTCAAAAATTTAGTTAAAACTGAAAATATTGAACAAGAACTATCTAGGCTGCTTTAATAAAATAAGAAACAATCTAAATCACATAACAAATTCAGTGAGTGCAACTTTCTAATACATACAAAACCGTACTAAAGGCTGTGGTTGTAATATTAGAACATAATCTTCAACTGGCAAAAAAAGTGTGTGTTTGACCTTCCTGTATTGAACAGGACCACTGATTTTACCTAAGAAAATGCACAAATCCGACATCAAAACACCAAAAGTTTTTTAAAAAATAAGGATTTAAAAGTTGCTTTCCATTTTAATTATATTTAAAATGTTGTTCTAATTATATATAATAATTTAAAAGTAAAAATTAACCAAGAAGTCTTCAGAAAATGACATTTTTCATTTTTATGTCTCCAGGTGCAATTTTCCCCATCATGTTAACTTGTTGCTCTGCTTATGGTCTTAATAACTTTGCTTTTAGAATTTTGTTTGCTTGCATGTTCGGCTTTTCTAGTTTCTGTTCCAAAGTCCACTCAAGCAGCAGAAAAAAACACCAACTTTAAAGAAACAGAACCTGTAACAGTTCTATCAGGAAACTATTTAAGAATCAATTAATCAACTAAGAATTAAATGTAAGAATTATCAAGTGGCAATAGCATAAGATAAGGCAAAAATAATAATTTGGCACGAAAACCATATTTGAAAATATCACAGATTCATTTAAATTACTTGAACCATTACAAAATGATTTGCTACAGCAGGAAGTATAGGAAGCTAGTTACCAAAAGCTACTGTGAATAAATCTGATCTCAGATGTCTTTTTGCTACCTACATAAATGGCAACGAAAATTAGTGTATTTTAGTACCTTCCTTATTACTTTGAAATAGAAATTTACTATCTAAAAGTAAAAAAATTCAAGTATCCTTATAGCTAAATTACTTCATAAACAAGCCAGTAGCAATTAGAGCGTTCCAAGTGAAGTTTTAAAACTGAAGCACAGCCTTCACATCAGGACTTGTTCCCACGTTTTTGACTGGAAGTCTCCAGCTGGAATCACAGTAATTCTAGTAGCGAAAGTACTATTTGATGTGTGTTAAAATTCACGTACAAACATCATGGGTTACATTTTGATTTTTCTAAACAGTCCAGGTCCCAAGAGGCAAAGGGGTTATGCTAATATCACTGGGTATTCCTACATATTTCTATAATCAATAAACATGTGCAATATTGGCTAAAATATCTACAATGTTAAGATGAACATAAATATCCACAAAAATGGATAAGATAGTGTGTAAAAATACAGTCATCCTGGTGATTCATAGAAAATAAGCTTACAATGACTAGGGGGATAAAAAAAGAGCTATAGTACCTCCGTGACATCTGTTTTTGCAATCTGTCATACATGAGAAAGTCACGTGCAGAGAACCTCAAACATGTCATTGTTTACAAGCCAAAAAGGAAAACGCTGATCTACAAATGGGGAAGATAACCTAAGCATTATTGTATATACATTTAATCACTGTGTACACTTAATTAACTGTTCATATAGTACTGGTCTATAACTGCTGCTGTTTCAAAGTATTTGCTTTTTAAATAATGTCACTTTGACTAGTGAAGAGTGCTGTGATACCCACTAGAGGGCATAATAATTCAATTAAAGCGAGACAGCCTTACTGCCTGCCACAGAAAACAAGCTGCAGATACAGCCAGAAAAGAAAAGAAGAAAATAAACAAGCAAACAACAAAAAAACCCACACTAAAACACTGGTAATATTGAGCATTTCTGCAAACGTCTGTCTCCTGCCACTTTCAAACACATTTTCACACAAACAACTGGAAAAGCATTATTTGAAAACATCACATATTCACAAGTATTTTAAAATGCACCCAGCATGGCCTAATACCAAAACATAGTATAGTAAAAATGTGTTTTGAAAGTACTTTATACAGCAATAAGCCTGTGTTCCTAGTTCATCATCTAAGCTACCCTGGAAGTCAATGACTGACGCACAGCAGTGCTTAAGGCTCCTCATGACAGTCACTTGACTGGCAGGTAGAATTCAGTAACATTGGTAATTAACCCAAGAAACTTTACGAAATATTACAAACACAGACCTTTAGATTACTACAGTAGGCTGGAAGTATGCATACGTGTGTGTATAGACAGATACACACACACATATATATATAAAGACATACATCCCAGGACTGAAAAAACCTCCAGCTGGTTCAAAGCGTGACAGCTCACCTGCTAAGCAAACTCCAGCTAAAGACAGCTTTCCATTTGTCAACAAGTACTTTCACCATTGCAAGACTAGAGAACAATTTTTAGAGATCTACATGGACTAAGCTCAGCATAACGCTGTCAATAAGAACTAAGATGCTTCCAAGATGAAGACAAAGCACAGATACTGTTTTATGTTTTTATCATCTCTAGTAGTAGTCAGTAAACATGCTCCTCAGTAACTACAGCAGCAATTTCTAGTAGTTTGGGCTACACTAGCTCCTTCTCCCTGAAATACCAGCACTATTACCTTCTTTTTGTTTCCTTTCTCATAATTAAAAATAATGAAACCAAAGCGTGGCTAAACAAATCGGATAAAACTCCCCAGTCTGTTTTTTTTTTTTTTTGTTTTAAAGTGCTCACATATCAGAGAAGAGTTCTCTGGACGAAATGCTAATTATGGCTGTAACTTTTTACATAAAGGAGGCTGCGTACTGAAAATAAAGTGGGTGGCAGCCGGGGGCAGGGAATCAGCTGGTTCCTCAGACACAGCAGGAGCCGAGGGGGTGAAGCGCCGGCTCTTACCCACTTATCCAGAGGGACCTGCGTCAAGGAGCCCGTGCCCTGGTAGAGATCCAGGCTGAGCTGCTCCAGGCTGAGCTTCTCCTGCAAGAAGTGGCCCAGGTATCTCTGCAGCAGGTACCTGCAGGCCCTCTTCTTGATGGACTCCGAGAAAGGCCACGGCATGGCGGCTGCGCGCCGGGGACCGCGGGGCCAGGCGGCGGGACGGGGTC
>NW_009208762.1:0-243 GCF_000690835.1 Fulmarus glacialis
CCAGCCCCGGCACTAGCATAGCCGAGGTTTGTCCCTGGGAAGCAGAAGAGGCTCTGCCAGCATCTGATAAGACCAGCACAGACACGAGGAAAACCTCCGAAGTGTGTCCGTGGGAGGTGGAGAGCGTGGATCCCACCCCGACCCTCCGCAGGCAGGACAGAGCTGGGGCGAGCCCCCAGGACAGAGGCAGGGGGGCGGCTGAAACCAAACCCGTCTGGCCGTGGGGCCACGAGTAGCTCACTC
>NW_009208762.1:318-3317 GCF_000690835.1 Fulmarus glacialis
CCACCAAAGGCAACGGCACGGCCACACTCCCAGAGGGCTCCAGTGGTGGCCGTCAACCAGCCAGTCTTGGGGACTAACGCAGCGAGGGGACATCTCCTGCCTTCACCGAAGCAGCCAAGCCAGGCAGTTGCCTGCAAACACCACCCGTCATTTACCCACAGGTACCCGGCTTGGTCCAAGCAGGGCACCTGAATACATTAAAACACCCGTGGTGCCAGCCTGGCTCGCTTCCACCAACACCGCAGACACAAAGCTGCGGCTTGCTAGCTGGAGACGCTCAACCGCAAGCTCTCCAGTAGTTGAGTGGCTCTCCAGCAGTTGAGTGTTCTCCTACCACATGGGGAGGTTTGTGCCTCCGGCGCAGCAAGGAACAGCTTGCCTGGCACCCTGAAATACGCAGTCCCGCAGCCTCAGCAAGCTGGACACTCGGAGGACCAGGCGGTAAGCTCTCCATCCTAAGCCAAGTCAAACCAGGGGCAGCAAAATGATGCAACTGGGGCGGAAAACAGCTTTCCAGGGTTTCTGCAGCCCAGTTGATCTCCCCCAGCACTGCTGTCACCTCCATTTTAAGCCACCGCTAGGACCAGGCAGGTTCTGAAGCCTGGGATAAAGAGCCATTGTTCCCAGCCAGCCCCACGACACATTTTGCTTCCTTGACACAGTCTTTTATTTTTAAACGCCCTCTGAAGTCACCGAGCCAGCCACAGGGCTTCCATGCACACCGAGCAAACCTTTCTGCTCTGTTTTGGTCCAGCGACGCCAGCCCAGTGCTTGAACGCTGCACTTTGGCAATGCCCACCACCATCTCTCTTCCCAGATGCCTTTGCCTATCGCTCGACCTGGGTGGGATAAAACCAGCCTTCAGGCCACCCCACTGCTCTGCTTTTAGAAACCTCCACAGCCACGAAAGCTGAGATGGGTGTTCCCGCTATTAACCTCCTCTCTGACTAACTTTTCGGCACTGCTACACTTCTAATTCTTGCAGCAACTCGGACATAAGGGTGTTTGTCTTAACTAACAATGCCACTAACTTTTCAAAGTACTTTGTTGTTACTGGTTTCTTCTTCACTCGTACCGTGTGTGCATGTGTGTACATTCACCATGTGTGCAAACATGCCCAGGGCTCCCCTTCCCATCACAGGAGTTTTTTCCACCAACATTTCCACCGCCCCTAGCAAGCCTTCACTTTTACAGCCCAGCTGTAGAAGCGCTGGATGCCTTTTATCATCCCATATTTCAACTTCTCCCTGTATTTGCAAGACCCATTCCTTTGGGGCAGAGATGCAAATAGACTCCTGTATGACAGAGGAGATGCTGAGACCACGGAGGCACTACGATCTCCAGAGCATCAGACAGGGCTCCCGGGTTTGCCATTACGCCAGCCCACCCGCTCACAAATGCACAAGGGAAGGGACGCGGCCATACGCATGGAGAGAAGCCTCAGGGTCAGGAAGACAGCAGCTGGGAGACAACAAAGCCTCCAGTCTCCTCGGATTTGTCCCTCTGCTCCGCTTAGATGGAAGCAAATAAAAACAGAGACAGCAAAAGTGAAGGTTTCGGTTCTCCCTCTGATCTCCACGCAAGGCTGGGGCTCGTGGCTCGTCCTGCCTTTCCTTTGTCGTTTATTTCCACTCTCCTTAGAAAGTGGCGTTGCTGTAGTGTGCTGTCTGTGGTCCTCAGCGCTGAATGTCAAACGATCATCCAATTGTGTAAGTAAGTGTACATATGGAAAATAAAAAGTATTAACTACAGTGCACACTTAGTAGCTGCTTTATGGGGTGTGGGTAAGATACTAACATGCTCAAGGAAGAGATACAACAGAAAGCAGCCAGGCTGTGAAGGAAACCCAGGAACAGAAGTGGTTTAATTGCAGAGGTTTGAATATTGGCAAAGGAGAGGGGGAGCCACACGCTGCTAGACTAGAAGGAAAGGCCATTCTCCCAGAAAAAACGGCCACTCCACTGGAAAACACGCTTTTCATTCAGAGCCAAAGCTATAGAACCTTGTCCGTTGGTCTTGGTTGAGGAGTCACGTCCATACCTGCTTGTAAGCTGCCTGAGTCACACCAGACACAAACCAGGCAGCTGACACTAATTTATTGTAGCTCCTAGACCAGCTCGCATATGCTGGAGCACTTCAGCTCATGAATGAAGCGTAGGCAGAAGCCTCAATATAGTAGGTTCTTTCAGGAAAGGCAGACAGATTGTGACACCCCTCTGATTTCCAAAAAGATGAAAGGGATTCCATCGCTGGCTCCTCTCCCAACAGAGCATAAAGATGATATTCTGCCCTTTCAAAAGAACATCATTCACAAGAAACACTGAACGACTCTGCAAGCATAAGGAGCCATAACTCTTTCACTGCATTCTCTGTAAAATCTCTTTCAAGGAAGAAGAAAAAATGCACTTAACTCTCACAAGCTCTGGAAAATGGCCAAGTTAAAAAGCAAGACAAGGTTGAAAAAGAAAACATTCTGTTGTTTGATGACTAGTGAATGTTTTGCTCTGTGACTAGGAGTAAATGGAACTTACCTGAGCAAAACAGACCAAGAACAGATTAGCAGAGTGCAATGGTTTACTCCCAGTCACGGAAAAAGCTAACCTCTGGGTACGTGTTTTCCTGACCCACAGAGCCTGCAAAACCAGGGGACCTGATGCGAATGTCATCATGTCCACAGGATGGTGCCAGCCACTCACTAACAACATCCCATCGCTGAATTCATGAATGTCTGTAACAAACGCACCAAAACTCATCAGCTATGAGAAATGCTGCCTTTCAAGAAGGCAGTGGTTAACACAAACGCTGACCTTAGGAGTCAAAACATTTTATTAAGTTATCAGCGCTGTGCTGCAGACCTTTTGGGAATCTTGGCCATTAACAAGAAAAAAGAGTCCAATTGCAGTACCCTCTCAGAAGAATTTGATTTAAAGTGTGCTTACTGCTCTTCCCTGTTTTCTGTTAAAGAAAGAAGCCGGGGAATCAGTACAGAGAGGGAAAGA
>NW_009208762.1:3346-7254 GCF_000690835.1 Fulmarus glacialis
TGGCTGCAAGTTTTAATGAAAGCCCACTAGGTCTATGACACTTCCCATGGAAGTGCCAAACATCCCATGTCTGGACAGACTTCTGCTGCCAAGGGCTCTCACGATGCACCTTCAGGACAGAGGTTACCCTAGGGAGTAGTCTTGAAGAGAACTTCTCGTCTTCACAGAAACACAGAGAACGTTAGGCTGCAGCACACTAAGTCTACTTGGACAGAGTAAAGCTCTTCTCAGAGCTCATCTGGATCCCTCTCCCAAGCCCCTCACTCCTTTAAAGGCAAATTCTTAGTGACTGGAGTCCATTTCTGAAGCCGCTTTGTTTGTTGACTGCTCACTGGCATGTCCAACCCGCTAGCTCCACAGACATTCTCCAGTTCTTCCCTCCAGAGCGGTTTGCACTGCTGTCTCTGTACAGGCTCTGGAACTTCCTACTTCATTCCTTCAAACTCTTTTGAGGGATCCAAGGTTGGGCCAGGAATCACCACAGTCTGAAAAAGCAAGGAACAGAATCAGCATGACACAGAGCAGCTCTGAACTGCTGTAACAGGAATTCTTCATGTTGCAGAGCATGAGAAAAGGTGAGTAGGGCATTCTGGCAATGCAAAGGCCTTGCACAGGAAGATGACCAGATGACAGCAGCCACGTGGGGGAGGACACAGAGGGGGAATGGGACAACATGCCTTGTACTACACTATAGTTCTCACCTCCTTCCTCTCTAGGACCCGTTTTTAGGAAGACAGAGCACCTGCATCACTTTGCCAGGCTATGTCCAGGGAGCGGTAACCCTCTAAATTATCACATACCTGTCAAATACCATCAGTCTCCTATTACAGCTTCCAGGTGCTAGAGGCTGATAATCCCACATGAATAAATAGGTCTGCTTGCAGATTAATACACCACCTTCCCATTACAGGAAGCTCAGCTTTGGTTTTGTCCAGGATTAACTAGAGACCTATGTTTCACAGACACAGGCCATGCTGGTGCCTTCTCCTTGTGGCATTACCTTAACAATGGGCTCCTTTGGTGGTGCCCACTCTGGAACGATCTTGCCGTGCATCCTCCATGTGCCGTATGGGTTGACCAAGTACCTCTCAAACACGACGTACTCCAAAACATCCTTGGGCGCCTGCTCCCCGCCATACATCAGCCGCCCAAAGCGGTCATAGATTGCCAGAATCTGTAAACAGAGCCAAGAAACTTAGGTTGGGCTGGCAGCTGGTTGGAGTCAGTTGGGAAGCGCAAGGGGCACAAGGGGATGTACCTGCCGCGTGTGCATCCGCACCGTCACCTGGCCGTACAGGTTGCCTCGATTCACAATGCTGTCGCATCGAACATGAACCACTCTTGGAGGCTCCAGCGACTCCACAAAACTCCACCGGATGGTCTTGTACCTGTTCCCACGGACCATTTCCTATAAGGAAAAATAAGCACCATCTTAATTAGGATGTGAATTGAATGACAAGCAAACTACTATATATAATGAAGTATTTATTCGTTAGCTATTACTTAGACTTGTGCTTTTCCTCCCAGCTCTCTTTACCGTATCCAGAAAAAATGAGACAGATGATCAGGTTTAGAGAGCCTTAAGAGACCATGGAAGACATCAAGGACACACTACATCCAGATAAACACTTACCGGGTAGCAGCGCTCTGTCACCAGGGAGTGAAGTTTCTGCTTGTTAAAACTGCAAGTGACACACAACCAGTTACTTGAATACACATGTTGTAAAAAGGCTTACTCACAAATTCCTGCTTCCCCCAAAGACACACAATCTACTGGCAAAACAGAAAAAACTAAATTCTCAGCTGTGATTTCAGCACGAAATCAGAACATGAACACAAGCTGGTTGACAAGACTTCAGGGAAAGATACAACATCCTTTGGAAGCCAGTTATGACCTAAATGTTTTATTGATGTTTGGAATTGTAACCAAGAATGATGCAGTTTTGAAATCTGTTCTATTCCTGGAAAGTGGAGCAAGCCAGTGGAGTATCATTTCGTATCCAAACAATTCCCTGCAGCGTGATTCTGAACAGCACCAACCACCCACTCATCTGCTGATAACACTAGTGGTGCAACAGCTCATCTCCTTTGCAGGTCAGGTCAAGATGAATTTTCTGCAACCTCCTTTTCATTATCAAAAGCAAGAGGATACTGACCAAATCTCCAACACTCTACTCTTCACAGAGATGGGGCAGAAAAAGATAAAGTACTCGTTGCAGAGGAGATAGAAGGATTAGAAAGACAAGGAAGAAAACCAGAGCAGATAAGCAAAGAGAAGCAGGTCCTACATAACTGCATCAGTCAGAGAAGGGGTCTTACTTTGCCAGGTAATTGTTAGCTTCGATAAATATCTCCTGCGCCTTCTCCGGGAAGGTTTTAGTGCTGAAATCCGGATCATGATCTTTTATCTTCCGCAGACTGAAAAGACAAGAAAAGCTCTACAGTGAGTAAAGAACAACTCGGAACAGTCTTGCATGTTTCAGATGATGACAGCGATCCTATCCGGTCCAAGCCCAGCTTTTACCAGGGAGCAACTGAGAACTCGAGACTCCCCACTAAGACATAAACTCTAGGTGCTCGTAAAACAAACATAGTGCTGCAAACCCAAAGAATCCTCAAGACAATGAGTGCACACTGTATCCATTCACGCCAGGACAGGTGCCTTGCATCGTTCTCACACCAGGGACTCCTGGTTAAGTGGTACAACAGCAACAATGGAAGCAGCGAGTAGAAAACAAAACACACCATCTCACCACTGCAAGACAGAACCAAGCAAAACTCCTGCTAATTAATTAGTCCACAGACTAATTTAAAAGGAGGTACGTACGCTAGCTGAGAGGCAGCAGTCTGCTTCAGCTTCTCCATCTTTTGCTTCAGCCCATCTTTGGATAGGGAAGTCAAGCGGGCATCGCCCTCAGGAGGGACATAAGGGTCTATAATATCAGCTGCAGGAGAGAGAAGAAAGGTCAGGAGGAGGCTCAAAAACAGCAAAATGAAAGAAACAAAGAGGCAGCACCCTGGCTGCCAGGGGCTGGAGTAGCAGGATTCCTCCCTGAAAACGTTTGTAAGACAAAATATGAGCAGGCAAAGAATTGCTAGTCTAACACAGCTTGTCAGCAGTGCCGGGTGCCTGCTCTCTGCTCTCCTTTTCCATACAGCCCAGGATAAGAGCAGAAGACACATTCAGCAGCAGGGAACATGAGCTCCCTTGCTATTCCTTCTTACTAGGTACAAAGGGACCAACAGTTTGACACAATTCTGAGGTAAAGCAGGACAGCTGCTACCCCTCACCAGGAGGCAGAGTGCGTAATTCAGTCTATTGCAGACAGACACTCTCTGTCAGCATGGGCATACTGCTTAGGCTAATTGCTCCATGCTGCTACTTTGCATTAGTTTTGCCCTTGAGAAGAGACCAAAGCAAGCTTTCTACCACCTGTGCAAGCCAAGTAGAAAGTCCGTTCTATATGTTCCTCAGGAAATACTGTCCCTGAAGACTTAAGTCTCTTCTCCTTCTCTTCAGGAGACAGTTCTCTGGCCCATTCGGGGACAGAAAACCTCTTCTTCGTTCTCACTGGGACAAGACAGGCTGGAGCCACTCCAGCAGGACGGAGCACGGACTCTGCAGTCTAAGGAAGAGAAATAACAAAGCGGTGGAGTTAGCCCAATGGCCAAGAAACACCACCAACGTCTTGATTTATTTCCCTTCACGTCTCCCAAACACAATGCAGCTGTAAATACACCTCACGCCACTCCTTGTAGCCCTCCTTGTCCCATGGCCCTCCCCATCTTCCCTCGTCCCTGACTCCCCCCATCCCTTATCCCGTGGCTCCTCAGCACCTCCCCACAACCCATAGCTCCTCAGCCCCTCACAGCTCCCCAGCCCGTGTCCCCGTATCCCTGTGTCCCTC
>NW_009208763.1:0-4144 GCF_000690835.1 Fulmarus glacialis
ACCTTAATGATTCTATGATTCTATGTATATATGATAGGGGTTTTTTAATCCTTCAGCTTTTCTGGTGTAGTACAAGAAAGTATCACTTATAAGAAAAAAGGAAGGAGATAAAATAATGGCTTCTGCAGAACAATTAGACAAATAGGAATGTAATTTTTTGGGACAAGGTTTATCATGGCTGTATTTGTACTCTGTTCATCTTCTTATGCCACTACTTTTTCCTCTACATAGGGGGGGGGGGGGGGAAAACAAACCATGAGAAATCATAGAATGGTTTGGGTTGGAAGGGACCTTTGAAGATCACCTAGTCCACCCTGCCTGCCATGGGCAGGGACAACTTTCACTAAATCGGGTTGCACAAAGCCCTGTCCAACCTGACGTTGAAAACTTCCAATGATGGGGCATCCACAACTTCTCTGGGCAAGCTCTTCCAGTGTCTCACCATCTTCCTCGTAACTTTTTTTTTCTCCTTATGTCTGACCTAAACCTACCTTCTTTCAATTTAAAACTGTTGCCCATTGTCCTGTCACTACAAGTCCTGGCAAAAAGTCTTTCTCCATCTTTCTTATCAGCTCCCTTTAAGTATTGAAAGCCTGCAATAAGGTCTCCCCGAAGCCTTCTCTTCTCTGGGCTGAACAACCCAAACTCTCTCAGCCGTTCTTCATAGGAGAGGTGTTCCAGCCCTCTGAATGTTTTCATGGCCCTCCTCTGGACCCGCTATAATAGGTCCATGTCTTTCTTGTACTGGGGACCCCAGAGCTGGATGCAGTACTCCAGGTGGGGGTCTCATGAGAGCGGAGTAGAGGGGGAGAATCACCTCCTTCCACCTGCTGGCCACACTTTTTATGCAGCCCAGGATACCATAGTTTTATACGATAGGGCTTTTTATGCAGCCCAGGATACAAAACAGGGAGGTTAACGAAATCTTGGGCGTGGACCATCTCTTTCTACTCCAGTTCCAATGCACTGTCCTGTACTGGAAGGTGCCCCTAGGAGCCTGCCCTGGACAGTGCTCAGTTTCTACCATGGAGAGTAAGAATTCTTGAGTTTGGCAAAAATGCCAACGACTTCAGCTAGTATGGGAATCTTGCTCAGTGTTGCCTTGTTAGCTGTGGAGGGTGCTGAGTGTGCTTACCAGCAGCCCCCAGAAATTCTGTGTCTTAGAAATTGTTTCCCCTCCCTCCTTTCTTCAGTGTATCACAGTGGTATCTGTGATACAAGACCAGTAAAGAATCATTCTTTGATCCTGAAAGTGAGTGGAATAGTACAGCTCTTGTAGGAATGTTTCTATCCTCTCTCCTGTCCACTCTAGTATCCCCAAACCATGCAGAAAACGTTCCTATTTCCAAAGAAGTATTTTGTTGGTACTTTTAACCAAATATTGAGGTTTTTTAAACATAAATATTTTAAAACACACAGTATTTGAATACGATTGTAGTATGATTGTAATATTAATCAAGGCATTCTTACGCATTTACAATGCATAGTACAATACTTGCTGTGGTTTAACCACAACATGTACAGTACAAGGTGCTCTTTGCTTCCTCCAGTTCTGGTTTTGGTTTCTTTTTATGGCTCTAAAATGGACTATGCATAGTATTTCAGCTGTGGTCTGAGCAGAGTTTACAGCGAACAGACTTACCTTGCTGTGTGTGGTGGCATGCGAATCCTGAACTGTCCTACCTTTTCCTCCTAGCATTTCACACTGTAGTTAATTTGATGGCAATTGTTCATTTCCTGTTTTACTGTTTACTGGACTTCACAATACAATCTGCTATGTTCCTGCTAGCTTAGTTTTTTCTTTCCCAGGATGAATCTTATTCTGTCATTTTTCTAGCTCTGTTTCTGTCCTGAGGTCCTTTATTTTTCCGTTTCCTGGATTTCCATAAAATTTCAACAAAAGCATAATCTGTATATTTCGTGAAAGTAGTTGTCTTCTCTTTGTAAGTGTTTATGAAAAATGTAAAATTGATTTTTTTTTTTTTTTTTTAAAAAACAACCAACCTAATGTGATGCTGGGATTCATCTTTTTATTTGTTTCCCTGCTCCCTCCCATCCCTGCCCCCCCAAAAAAAAAACAAAACCAAAAAAACGTTTGGAAAGTCTAAAAGAAGCAGGAGTATCTTAGCACTTTCTTTTATGCATCAGGAAAAAAAATCAGATTAATTACCATTATTCCTTTCCATTTGAAGGTCAGCTTTTTAGCATGTATAAATCAAACAACCTATTGGCATGTCTAAGTTGTGTATTCTTGGAGCTGTAAAAAACCCTAACCAAAACAAACTATTCCCTTGTATATTTTTTTCATGATTCCTTTGTATTGTTGATGAAATGCAGGGCGTGTGATTTTCTGGCTTGGCCAGCGTCATTGAGCAGAAGGAGGTGCAGTGTTTTGCATACAGAGTTACCTCTATGTTATCATGCAAGACCCTGTGCCTTGATGAAGTTTTATTTTCTGGTGTGGTTGTATCCCATGACTTTTCTTTACCATGGACTTACTGGTCTTGGCCAGCAGCAAACTTTGACAACAGCAACTTGTTAATTTTGGCAATAGAGGGTTCATGTTCCTTGCTTTAAAACTATTGAGCTCGCTTGTCTCAAGATTATCCCTGAACCTGGCTATTGCAAACTGACTCTGCTTGGGGAGATGCCCCTCAGCTTCTGGCCCCTGGTCAAAGCAGTCTGCACTGTGAGATAGAGAACCCAGACTTGTCAAGAGCAGAAACCTGGTGCTGTAATTGGCTTGATTTGTCCAACTGCCTGCAGCTGAGGAGACTTTCAAGTGTGGTCAAGTGTGGCTGTCAGGAAGGTTGAGAGCAAAGGTGACTACAAGCTACTTACAGAAGCCCTACTCGGTGGTAAGGGAGTCAGATGCGTGGAGAGGAGTCAGCTTGGCTCTCTAGCAATACAGTGTTGGGAGCTCTGTGAACCTACTATCACCTTCTGTTTGCAAGCTATTCCTGGAGCTCCTGCATCCTTTCAGCCAGCAGTGCACGTGGTAAGTCAGTCTTTTGACTCCTTGCTATATAAAAAATTGGCCATGGGAGTTAGAGAATCAGGAAGGTTGTCCAAGCTTCCTTGGCCTGGGGTGTTTTGTAAACAGGGGCTTCAGTGAGCAGCTGAAGGATTTGCACCTGAAGAAGTCTAGTTTCTTCTAGATTTGCATCTTGTATTTGGTTTCTCAGCTGTCTAACAGAGCATCAACACTTCATTTCGTCCCTGTTATGGTGTTTGTGATGTGTCTATGCCATTGAATTAACTGGTGTGTAAGGCTTAAACTTATGCTGTAGTCCTTCTGCAAGTGGGTAAATAGCAGGGTCTCTTCTCTGTGAAGTTGCCTATGTCTTTGGCCAACAGGATCAAGACTTATTAGGGGAAGGATGGATAAAAAGGAACACATACACATTCCATAGATATAATTTTGTTAGACTGGCAGTGAGGAGGTTGCAGAGAGAAGTCCCGACGCGATCAAAAAGGACTTCAGGGCAGGCACTGGGGCAATTGGTGGAAGGATTGGGAGCGCAGGTAGTGTTTTCCTCAGTCCCTTCAGTGGCAGGGAAGAATACTGAAAGGAACAGGAAAACTCACCTGATCAACACGTGGCTCAGGAGCTGGTGCCATCGGCGGAATTTTGACTTCTTTGATCATGGGGAGGTTTACACGGCACTGGGCCTGCTGGTATCAGATGGAGTTCAGCTGTCTCATAGGGGAAAGGATTCTCGCTTATGAGTTGGCGGGGCTCATCGAGAGGGCTTTAAACTAGGTTCGAAGGGGGAAGGGGATAAAACCAGGCTCCCTAGAGAAGAGCCTAGGGGTGGCACGCCAATGTCGGGGGAGAAATCGGTAGCCCAGCTCAAGTGCATCTACACCAATGCACGCAGCATGGGCGGCAAACAGGAGGAGCTGGAAGCCGTTGTGCAGCAGGGTAGCTATGACTTAGTCGCCATCACGGAAACATGGTGGGATGAGTCTCACGATTGGCGTGCTGCAATGGATGGCTATAAGCTCTTCAGAAGGGACAGGCGAGGAAGGAGAGGTGATGGGATAGCCCTGTATATTAGGGAGTGCTTTGATTGTCTAGAGTCAACGATTGTGATGATAAGGTCAAGTTCTTATGGGTCAGGATGAGGGGGAAGGCCAACAA
>NW_009208764.1:0-206 GCF_000690835.1 Fulmarus glacialis
GGGGCTGAGAACGGGCTGCCAGGGGAAAGTGAGGGCCTACGTCACCCTTGAGTCCTGGCTACTCTTGTTCCTGTGCTCCATATGGTGGGTGGCCGCCTCGGATGTTGGCTCTGATGAGGGTAAGGGATAGGTCGAGGTTAGGTGGGAGAACAGACACAGAGCCCCTGTGTTTTTGGGGCTGAGAAGGGGCTCCCAAGGGAAGGGGA
>NW_009208765.1:0-3231 GCF_000690835.1 Fulmarus glacialis
TGATTCTATGATTCTATGATTCTATCCATGCAGTTTCTACTAGGCTGAAGTCGGTATCAGTCAAAATGCTGCTGGACTTCAATTCATTAGTGCCACTGCTGGCAGCCAGTACTGATCGAAGTGAAACCCCAAACAACTGTAATGCATTGCTGGAGTGTGTTCTAAAGACAATGAGATTATTGATCAGTTTGGATGGTACCTCCCCCACAAGCAAAAATTAATGCTTTTTATAAAACACAGTGTTCTGGGTGATGGCTGCCCTGTGTCTTATTCACAATATTCTATGTACTCCAGAAGTTGAGATGACTGTTTTGGACAAACAGAATAAAGATGTTGTTATCTAATATTTGTATTCTGCAGGACAGATGGATGAATGAATGTCACTCTGGGAGCACACTTTATTTCTATGCTGGTAAAGCAGACTAATATGGAAAATCTTGTATTGCATTGTTTTCTCCCATATTTCTTTCTTGAGTTGTAGCCTTCTCTTTTATTGTCAGATTATTTTCTTCAATACTGACTTCAGTTCAGTGATTAGATATATATATGTACGTAAGTGTGAATTACAAAGAAATGTTTTATAAAATAATTAGTATTTTTATGGTTTAGAAATTGAAAAATAAGAAGTGATTGGCAAAAGTAGACAGAACATAGTTCTTAGTCCATTATTATTCTAAGAAAGCAGTAGCTAGAAATACTATTTTGTTGGGTTTTACACATTTTAAATAGAGGTGAAAGAAATGTCTTTTTTATTTTTTTAATTTCATGAATGGGCGAAGAAAACTGCTGTATGCGTAGTCAATCACGAGAACTAATTGATCCAAATGGCAACAGGAGAAGCAAGGTTGGCCATCGTGCTTTTTCTCAAAACTATTCTGCTCCGTCCTATGAGTTGTGCCGCAGTTACACAGATTTCAAATATGTTCTCCACAGTTTTTAGAAAACAAAATGTAGGAATGGGAACATTCACTTTGAGTTTCCTGACTCCCCATACATTCGGTATTATCTCTGTGACACCTGCCTGTGAATTGCCCCACCGCAACTCAATTGAATTCCTCCTTTAGTCTGAAGCTATCACTGTTGCTGCACAGTCGTAAACAACTGTTTTGGTCCAGCTGAGAGGCAGCTCGTTTGAACGGTGGGTAAAGGATTTGCTGTACCAAGTTTGATTGCTCAGTGTCTAGTGGGTTCAGGACAGAAGTCTCAAAAATGACAAGAAATGCAATGTGCTGTGTTGAAGTAGTGCAGACCTCCCTGTGATTAACTGTACCCTGCCACTGACCCAGTGGGCTCCAGTGGACTGTAGGACTGGAGTGCAGGTTAGCAGGTGTCATGTACGTTAAAATGGTGACCTTTTTGCCTATGGACCTCTGCCACCTGCCTCTATGCTGTGCTGTGCCTTTTCTGGGTTTTAAAACAGTCTGCAGATAAGTTAATGTACCTGTCGTCTTGCCCCCCGTGAGATTTGTGCCTAGTCTTTCAGCGATCTCTCCAGTAATGCTGCTCACATTTTATGGTTTTGATTCCCTCATACTGTAGATTTTGTTTTATTTTTCTGTAGATGTTCCCTGGAGCCAAAACAGAAGGAAGGGGGAAATCTTTGCTGTAAAAGTCTTATGTTTATGAGGGTTATGATGACAGGGAGGGGGAAGATCCTTAAAAAATAACTACAGTTGTTTTTAAACCTTTGTTTACATTTTAAAATTATCTGTGGAATACAGTTTTGTGTCTATAAAACAAACCAAAAAATCTTGTGATGTTGTTATTAATAAAGCAGGTGGCTCATCTTTCAAAATCCCATTTTAGCCAGGCAGTGATTTTCAATGAAACCTGACATGTTCATTTTTGCCAGACTTAGCAGCCCCCAAGGCCTGTTGAAAGTCATCTGAAAAAAGCCTTCTTAATGGATCAGTTTTCTTTGCTGAAGCTGTAACATCTCCTGTATTTACAGAGATTTGGTTCTTTTACATCTGTATTAGTTGAGCAGCAAGCTAATTCTGGTGACGTGGATTAACAAAGTAGGCTAGTTATACAACATTGAAGAACAATATATCCTGGAAACCATTTAGTGAGCACCTTTATATATTGGCAACTATATTTTCATTTTTCTAATTATTGTAGAGAATTAATCCTTAGGAATCTATTGACATAATTGATGTCAGCTGGGGATTGGAGCCAGCCTTGCAAATATGTTAATTATCACTGCAAATGATAGAGAGCACTGGGACAAATCCAGATCTAGTTTGAATCCATTGACTTCTCTGAGCTCATAGAGGATTTTGCATGTTAATCACATGAATTTTGTTCAAAAATGCCTCCCAGTCTCCTGGTTCACATTTTATTAAAAAAGACAGTCTGTTAGCTGCTCATTAAGATACTCGGCATAGCAGAGTGGATAAGCAGTCATACTTTTTGAACAAGTGTGGCTATTTACTTATAACTATGTGAACAGAATAATAATGAGTTAAGAAATTTTGATGAAAGGCATTGCTTTTGTGGTCTTGCTTCTGGCACAGAATAAGAAAAGGATGTTTTTGGTTGATCTCAGCTATGGTTTTTATCTCAAAAAAATAAGCATGGATCTTTCTTTGCTCTTACCTCTCCACAGTCTTGTTTTAGCGAGTTTAACTTTTCAAGAACTACACCAGCTCACGGCATACCCGTCTCCCTCTGGACTTCGAAACTTGCAGTGGCATCAAGCTTTACCCATCAAACAAGTTTCAATCATTTATCGGCAGTCCTGGCTAACGGGGGAGGTCCCGGTTGACTGGAGGTTAGCAAATGTGACGCCCATCTACAAGAAGGGCCGGAAGGAGGATCTGGGGAACTACAGGACTGTCAGTCTGACCACGGTGCCAGGGAAGGTTGTGGAGCAGCTCATCTTGAGTGCCATCACATGGCACATATAGGACAACCAGGTGATCAGTCCCCGTCAGCATGGGTTTATGAAAGGCAGGTACTGCTTGACTAACCTGATCTCCCTCTATGACCAGGTGACCAGCTCAGTGGGTTAGGGAAAGGCCATGGATGTTATCTACCTAGACTTTAGTAAGGCTTTTGACACCATTTCCCACAGCACTCTCCTGGAGAAACTGCTTATCGCTGGATAAAAAACTGGCTGCATGGCCAGGCCCAAAGAGTGGTGGTGAATTGAGTTAAACCCAGCTGGCGGCCGGTCACAAGTGGTGTTCCCAAGACCTGCATATTGGGGCCAGTTCTGTTTAATATCTT
>NW_009208766.1:0-1932 GCF_000690835.1 Fulmarus glacialis
TTATTATTATTATTTTTGTAAAGAAGGAGATCAGAGCCCCCCTCCCAAACTGCCTTTTTTGCAGAACTTAACTGTGTTGACAGACAGATGTATTTTCTACTTTCTGATTTAAAATGTTTCTGAAAATTGGGCCAGTTTGTTCTTCCCTTTGCTCAGTAGCCATATTGGAAAATGAGTTACACACAGACACTGCCCTTCATCTTTCTTTTTCTGGACTTAAACCAGATCTTTAAAATATCGCTCCTTTAAACTTCATTTTTAAACTACTGATTCTTTTTTTTGACTTTTTGATTTTTCCAAATGATCCCCAAAACTGTGTTTCCAAACCGGACATTATTCTAGGCAAAGCCTCATCTGAGTTTAATGAAAACGTTATCTTCTGTGCCTTCTAAATTGTGTTCTCTGTAAAAGATCCCAGAATGAGACTTGGGAGTTTCTGTAACAGTTTCATGCTGGTTATTCATATTTGGTTTGCAATTCATTATAATTCACCATACTTTTCCTGCAATACTGCCAATGAGCCCTGCGTTCCCCATTTTGTAATTATGCAGTTTGTTTGTCCTTCTTACAGACTTTACCCTTGTCTTTATCTAATTTTCTCTCCTTGATTTTAGACTATTTCTCCAACTTACTGAGACTATTTTGGAATCTGATCCTGTCTTCTGAAAAGTATTTAGTCTGTTCTTCTTTGGAATCATCTGTGTATTTTGTAAGTATATTATCCTTTTCATCATCTGAATCATTAATGGAAATAATGGCACAAACTTGGGCATAGAAGAGACTATGACTGATTTTATCTGCCTTCCTTTTTGACAGAAACCCATTACAGTTAGATCTAAGCAGAATTTTTCAACAAAGTATGTGCCCATTTTATGGCAATTTTTCCCAAAATATATTTCCTTACCCAAAATTATTTCCTAATTCTGTAAGTTGGTATTAGAAGCCTTACTAAAGTTAAGACAATACTGCATCTATGTTTATGTTTGTACTAGTAACCATGCTAAAATGAATATTTGATTTGCTTGGAGAAGTTGCTTCTCAAACAAACTGTTTGCTCTTTTAATTACTCCTTACGCTCTCTGCTACATGCTTATATATTATTATATTTTAAACATTTAAGTCTATTTCCTGTTAACGAAGTTAACCTGAATCATCTTAATTCTCAGAATTTATCCCACTCTACATTGATTTTTTTTTTAATAAAAAAACCCTTTTTCCAGTCTCCTGGGCCCTCCTTCTCCTCCGATATCAACAGCAACAACAACAATAAAATGCTAAGTTAAAAGTTTGTTTTAACTAGCCCTCTGAATGTTTTTCATCAGACCCTGAGTGCTAGAATAGCCCCTATCATAAATTCTGTAATACACTGAAATTATATATTCTTTTCTCCTACTCTGATCTGCACACCTGTGCACTGTTAATATAATTGCATTAAGCATCTGGTTGCATCTGAATGTCTTTGTGTAAAAATTGAATCAGGGAGTTCACTGAGAACATAAGCTTGCATCAGTCGTTACTTAGTTTCCTGTTCTATTAAGTAATGAATCTGTTTTTATTTTTTCTTCCTCTCACTTTGGAAGTATCTGCAAAGCCTTTTATAGATCTTGCTGCTTATGAAACTTTTATTATTATCAAAGCTTTAATTGTCTTCTGGATCCTAAAACAAGTTTCAGTGATTTCCTGGCTCCCTCCTGCTTCCAGAGGTCCTCTACTTAATTATTAAAACCCCAGCTTTCTCCTTTCCTCATCGGTAAGGCTAGCTTCAGGGAAATGTTTTGTTTCATGCACAATTTGAAGAAGTATATGGAATTTCATGTAAAATGTATGAATTGCACAAGCAGAATGAAGATCTTCCCAATACCATTTTTAGGAGTGGGAGAAAAATAAGGGATATAGTAATGTGCATTTTTTACTACTCTTTTCATGATCTGG
>NW_009208766.1:1943-15031 GCF_000690835.1 Fulmarus glacialis
CATTGTCTTATTCTGGATAATTTTGTTTTCTAATTTTTTATTATTTTTCCACACTTACAAGAATAAATGTCACCAAACCATGAAGCTCCAATGTTGATTGTGGTGTATACTATCCTCATATGTCTTGTTTGACATATATCCAATTTTTGATCTTTGTCTCTGCTTCTTTTGCTTGAGCTTTACAATTTAACCTTACCAAGTGTAAATAATTTTAATACACTCAACTAAGGGGAAAAAAATCCCTATATCTCAGACTTTATCTTCACTTTTCAAGTTTCTTTCACGGCATGAGATGTGACCAATAGGATATTGTTTAACCTGACTCAGTGTTATGACTTCCCTGGCAGGCACAGGGCAGGAACACTTATGAGTTCAGGTAACTTTGAGAACTGTGGCATCAAAAGTTTTAAGCAAGTCCTTTTTAGTGTACCTAAGTGAAATAAGTCAAAGGATAAACGTCAGCCATGGAAGCCATCTCCTTTCCTGGATGTTGAATCAATCCCGGTGCATGTCAAAACCTGTGCTTATAATAAAGTCAAGTTCTGGAAACGTAAGAAAGGTATTTATCCTACCAAACAACATGTTAAGTAAAGATGTTATCACTGTGTCCACAACTTAATTAAGCTTAAATAACATGGAAATCCTTTTGCATTCAAGAAGCCTAGAACGATGGAAACTTGCATTCAGGTTTCCTTCTTATAACAACACTGTCGTCTTTCCTTTCAAACACTCCACGAGTACTTAACATTTCAGGGCAGTGATTTTTCCTTTGTACTTGCAAGTTTCTTAGCATTTTTCAATATCAATCAATAATTACAAGAAGTGTTTTTCATCTTTCCTTGGAAATATTTGAGACTGTTTGGCTCAATTCTAATTTTGGCCTGGACATCTTATAAAGTTTTCTCTCCTATGCCTCTGTGCGTGCATGTTTTCTTTCTCAGCTCTCCAGACTAGAAATGGAAGTTGTCATGACAACATAACACATTTACTGCTCTTGTATTCCTATGATTTTTTCTTTCTTTTTCGATGGCAGCAGCTGACAACCTTTTTTTAGAAGCACGGACATATGAAGTTATCCTCTTATTTTTTTTTGCACGTAGATGATTGCAAAAAGTATGCAGTTAACTATATAATTCGATCTCTTCCAAAACACATCCAGGGAGAAGTTTTCCCATAGAAATCTAAAATGAACATTTTTGTATAGTACACCAAAAAACAGAGGCAATTCCACGTAGAAGATGAAAGTTTACCGTTACAGCATAGATTGTTCAATGCACAGGTAGATACATGAAGTTGCAATTTGCTATGAGCTAATACTTGTTCTGCAAATCCAGTTTGCACATGGAAATGCACATTTTGCACATATAGTTGGACAATTTGGTGAAAAATGTCCTGTATGTAATATTCTTGGAAACCTTTTGTACAGGAATTATTGCAGCTGAATTGCCAAAACTTCCATTCATTTTTAAACTTTTTTAGATTAAATTTTCTTTTTCTACACGATCCTTTATTCTTCATCTTCTTTCATAGTCATGTTTTACTAATATTTCTAGAGAAAATGAGTCTATACACTTCATTGCTACATTTTTCCTTCATTGATTAAATTATTAATTTCAGCTAAAAGTTCTATTCTTAATTATATTTGCATCACAATATTTCTAGTAATTGTTGAGTAATTTTTTTTCCTGATGGCTGCAAAGTTTTGGTAGCCATAAGTCAAAAATAGGCAAAATTAAAAGAATATGACCTGGTCAATTGTCTAATTCTTTTCAAATGTAATAACGATTGCTTGGGCCAGGAAAACAAAAATAAGGAAAATGCAGAAGAAAATAATAATAATAAAAAAGTCAAAACTATACCAAACCACCAAAATGAACAAAAAAGGGCTCCAGGAAAGACACAGTAGAAGACTAGATGTATAATTCTCAGGTAGTCACTAATCTGGCATTTCCAAACTTTTAAAGCCCTGTGACTTGAATCTTCCTTTAAAATACTGTTCTGTATGCAGCAAAGACTACACCCAGAAATTTTAGTGAAGGTATGTCTTCTGGGTATTTTTTCCATTAATATTTTATCAAATGTATTTCCTTGCAAAAATATTCAATAATGTATTTGTACACAAATATTGGAGAATATTTGTAGAATGTAAAGATTAAAATTGTAATAAGCATCAATAGACCATCAATATTTTAGGAATGTAAAATTACCTAAGTAATTGAAATACAGAATAACAGATAGTCATAATCAACTGATTGTGAATCAGATACAGAAAAGGAATTATAAAGATACAATGCTAATATTAGTACTCTTAGTTAACTAATGCACTAGAGAAAATTTCAATCTATTGAGGGATGATTCACAAAGAAGAAGTGGCAAAAAGTCTCGTATGAGTTATTCATTACCAAGTATTGGCTGAGCATCTCAGGGAGTGGATATTTCCTTTCCCTGCAAACTTTGCCTCACTTGTATCTTGTTAATGTCTTGATTACTGCAATCACGCTCATTTGGTTCGATTGTTATGCTGAAGAAATGAAGTGGCTATCTCCCAGCACAGCCTAGAGAGCAGGCACGCACAAAGTCTCTGTCATTTTTTACACCCTTGCACGGAAGTTCCAAAAATACAAAGCTGTCATCGTACCACATTTCCCAAAGGTTACTCTTCCCCTACCTGGAGGCAGGTATTCCAAAGCAGTACAGCACTGAGCTGCACGAGAAAGAGTGATGGATCATGACAGGGTCACTTTTTTCTTTTCTTTTAATGAATGTTCATTTTATCTCTTCCCACTCCCAGACTGAGGGCCCCAGGGCAATTCTGAGCTCAGGTGTAGGATGATTTACATGTTAATGTGGCACAAACGGGCAGCAGTCACAAGTAGTTATTTATTCTGCTGTAACTGAAATGGCATAAATATGCCTGTCTTTCACTTCTGAGGTTTACCGGTTGCTATTCAAGGAATAAAGAAACAACAAAAACACCAAGACCAAACAGAGGAGGAAGTCGTCTTGTCGGCAAGTGTATCCGTGTCTCTGGCAGCCCCATGAAGTATTCAGCAATATTTATTTATTTGTTTCTTTGCACAATACAGAGAAGTGACACTTAGCCAAAACTCCAGGTGCCATGGTTACCAAGTAAAAATCTCACATACTAAAACTAAATCACCGATTATTTCTCACTTTTTCAAAGCCAAGAAAATAATGAAGTGTGGCCTAACCATCATTCACCCTCTTTGGCTACAATACACATCCTTATCCTTATTATTCAGTGAAGGTGAACTTCATAAAAATGGCTTTCCTGCCTACGTGTGTGTGAGCACAGCTCAGTCGCCCATGCTCAGAGCACAGCGCAGGAAGGAGCAACGCATGGCAGATTGGGTGGGTGCACAGCTGCTGCGCCCACCATGGCTGAGAAACAAAAAATAGCACAAGCGGTTGCCTGGCAGGCAGGTAATCTTCTAAGGGAGGTTAGAATGGGGTTGTGTGCAGCCTCGCGCCTCCTACTCGGAGGCACCAGGGACTGCAGGGGGGGATCAAGTGGTTGATGTGGTCGTTGGCATGGAGCAGGGCGTGCTGTGAGCCCCGGGGCACTGCGCGAAGCTGCATGAGACTATAAAAGTCAGCGCAATAATGGGGACATGCCACAGGACACAGTCCCTTGCACTGACCACAGCCGCGGGCAGTGGGTGGGGGTCCCATGATGATGGGGTGCTGGCTGGGAGGTTGTGACCTCCTGCCGGATTTGAAGTCATGGGAGGAGAGTGGGATATGGCAGCAGGAGAGGAGGGACAAGCTTTGGTGGGGGAGGCATCTTGGAGGCCAATCTGATCCATGGGTAGGAGCCAGCGCGCAGAGGCATCCATCCACTGGCCAGACTTGCTGTTGCCCAAGGTTTGCTGCTTGCCTGGGATCTGGGTCCAGGATGTCATGGAGAAGTTGCCAAGGGCTTGTCCAGCCCATGAGTACTCATCATCAATGATACTGGTGAAGGAAAACTTCAACACATCATTAATGACTAGGGGGCTCTGCAGGGTAGAGGGAAGGGCAAGAGGGCCAAGTTTGTTCTCCTGGAGATTTTTGGATTGTGTTAAGGACAATTTGTGATGCAGGATAATGGATAAGATCAGGGAAGACTTTACTCTCAAATAAGGAAGAACTGATCTAAGATATGAAGGCTGGTGGTAGTCTTGGCTGCATTGACTCTCATATAGGGGAGAGATCAACTGACCAAATATCTGCTTTTGCATGAGCTGAATTGTGCTTTAGACTCCACTGACAGTATTCACTAGCTCCCCATTGTCTCCGTGAAGAGTGTAGACATCTAATTTGTCGGCAGACACACCTAATTTGAGAGGTTTGAGTCTGGAGCATAATCCCATCCCATACTTCAGTAATTACGAGACACCACATCAGTTTTGAAAGCAATTGAGGATTTTAGAATACTTACAGAAAAGAACATGTGCACATTTGTAAGAACTGGTCTTATGCATCACGAAATGCCGTTCATTTCCCAGTTCTGTCACAGAGATCAGTTATAAATTCACTTACAGTTTGATTCAGCTGCTTGCATATTGATGTCAAGTTCCATTTGAGCTGTGCAAGGATATCCATGTGGGGCTGGTTTGGTATAACATACACCTATGGGAGGTGGATACCCACCTGGAGTAACTGGAGGCCAGGTAGCATCTCAAATGGCACTAAATGGCCACATTTGAGCAGCTGACCTGAGCCTTTATCCCCATAGATCGGGCTTTCTGTGTGAAATGTAGGTGATAATCCATGTGTTTTTCAGTCATGTGATGTAAGGATAAACTAATGTTTGCCAGATGGCTGTCTGAATAGGTAGCTCAGTTGACAAAATGATCTGAAACATAAGTTTTTCCTTTTTTAACTTATTTTTGTACATTTAAAATAGGTATGAAGGGTTTCTGTACAAAACTGAAGCACCGTCGTAACTTACAATTTGTGTCAGAATATGAAAGTAATCTTTGTTCTTTGATAGGTTTCAGCTGTGACTGCCAAAACACACGGCAAATTACAGTGAAGAAAAAATGTGTGGAAAATATGTCAAAGCCTACCCAGGCAGCCTGCTCCTGTGCAAGGGGGGAGCACAAGCCCCCATGCCACGTTAATCTGACTTCAATCTTCAAAATTTGGCAAACATGGCACTTGTGTGATATGCAAACCTTGTGCTTGGCTGCAGGAAAAGGAGTTCTACTGTCAGCAAACACCAGCCTCTGTGGGTTTCAATTACTTGAGAAGGAGCAAGGCAACTTGGCACTTGATCGTTCTCTTGAAATTCCTAGAAGCTAGATGTCAGGGAACTGTACTTGAGCAGGCCTATTACAGTTCACTTTATATGTCAAATTCTTATTATGGGTCACATTATAGCATCTTTCAGAGGTTAATACCACTGCAGAGCATAATAAGATTATAAATCAGTGGGTTATTAAAAGGTGATATTTCACGAAAGCTTTTGCATGCAGGTTAGAAAAGATGTTACCTCTGAGCCAGTTTTTATCCTGGTAAGTTTAAGAAACACCACTGACCTCAGTGGAGATATACTAAGTCCCATTTGCTGATAATCTGCCACTTCATTTGTCTGTTGGTGTGCTCAGAAACAAAGCAGCTGAGGATGACTGTGATATGCACTTTGTTAACCGAGACACAAATGCAGTGGTAGCTAGGGGCTTTATTTGTTAGTTTTAAATTTGTTTTCCAGAGGTAAAGCATTACCATGGAAGACTTTAATTTCTGTGCTTTATGGGCTAGTTTTCTTTGTTTCTGTGAATAAGAAGGCTTTCTTCATGGTAGAAGTGTCAGCACACAAGTAAACCCACTTGCATTTTTTGTTTTTGTTTTGTTTCTTACCAGTTAACAGGGAAAAAAGTGTTCGCAATACACTCTTGTTATACGCTTGAGACATTCTGGAAGTAGAAATAGCAGTGAATTTTATATGCCATGTTGAAATATTTTTGCATATGAAGGAGTTTTGTTTTCTAAAATACTTGGGGGTTCTTCGTGATTGCTTGGTTTCTCATACCCTCTCTTTTTCAATTTAAAGCAATAATTTCTCAAAAATCACTGATAGAAATGTTTAATTAAATAGAGTTGTGACTTGTTCACTGTTTCTTTTTCTCTTTTTAAAAAATCTTTTTCAAAATCAAAATTATATTGTTTCCAGTGTTTCCAACTATAAAAGACAACATTGTTCCTTTGCAAGCAGCCCTGTGGAAAAGAGTTGCTAATTACAAAACATAGGATGGAAAACCACTTATGGGTTTGCATAGTTCCTGTTAGTTTTGCTTTATGTTTTTTGAGGTACTTAGATTCTAACTATTTTGGGAAATAAATGGGTCTCATTCTTTTGAAGGTAACATTCTCTTAGAGGCTCTGCAGTGCCTGAGCACTACAGTACACTGAGGATACGCGCACTTAGGCATCATTTAATCTAAATTCAGCTATGAAAACGTAGGTGATTAATGCAATCTAGTCATCCAGGCCCAACTACAGTCAGGGCATACAGAAGTGCATTTACAGAGCATAATACATCCCCTCTCAAGACAAGTGTCTAAAATAGGTGAAATGAATCACTCTTTGCAAGTACAGATCTCCTGCTATTGCCTAGTTGCCTTGACTCCTACTACAAAGACCTAATTTTTAAATGGCTGAAGTTAGGTGAAGTGACTTTAGTGACTATCTTGAGTCTGGAAATTCATCTGACTCCTTGCTATGTCTTTTAATAACTCTGTATCCAGTAATCCTTAGTCTCCATAGTAGGATCAGATTCTTCTAAGCAAAAAATTGCTTCTCTAAATTACACAGCTTTTATATAATAATGGTGTTACATCCGAGGGCAAGCTATTGTAGCATGATGGTTAACTGCATATATTACACATACTAACATGCACACATTGGGGTTGGGTCTGATCTCTAATGACGTCACTACAGATTTATGTACCACTCTTGATTGCAGCAGTCTCACTGGCACAAAACAGGAGTGACGTGGTTAAGAATCAGATCTTTAATGTCTATTGTAATGCTAAATACCATGGAAAAGTAGTAATCTATTTCAAATTCTCAGCACAGTAAAGCATATTTTTTAAAAATATTTACAATCCCATTTTTAATTGCAAATTCTGATTTCAAATCTCTGTGCAAACCTACTAATTTCTCAGCACAAGTATGACTGTAGATACCCCAGGCACATATGAAGGTGTGAGTACTTAGTTGCTGACTAGATGGGACTCATGGTTCCGAACATAATATATTTCTTAGTTCAATAGCTAGACCAAAGAAATGCACCCTAATTTTAGGGTTTTGGCCAAAAAAATCCCCTAGGACAAGCAACAGTTTTAGGTGGACACCTATAAAGATGCAGAGGAGAATTACAGCCACCTGGGGACAGATTGGCTGAAGGCAGTTGCCGCTACCACATGAGCAGGGACAAGGAGAGAATCCAGCTCCCCATTCACAAAATCAGTTTTTTCCTGATGTCCCCTGCTGCATTTGCTGTGTCTTCCCTATTGCAGCCAGCAAGGTAGAGGCCCTGCTGCCAAGAATTTCTTCCATTCCTTCTCTAAAAGCCAGTCGTCCACCAGGGTTCCAGTTGGAAAAATACTGTTCAAGCATGTAATTAAAGATTCTGTCATAATGCGTATGCACGGGGGAGCTGAATTAAGTTGCATGGGCTGCTTTCCATAGGCCCTGAGAAAACTGTGATCCTAATGATTACAGTGGGTAAAGAGCTGATTTCAGCCTGGATCCTGCTGTTAGGTTAATTAGCCTTGCAACCAAGATACTGAGAGGTTGCTTTAAAAAAAATAAAACAACAAAGAACATGGACATCTGTCTGCAGTGGGTACATTTATTTTTCACGTTTATGCAGACCTTCACTCTTCTCTTTTTGGTCCTGTTTCTATAATAATGCTGGCATGGCATTTTCAGATTCATGTTCTTAATACTTGTTTAGTTTCCAGGTGCTAGGGAGATATAAAATCCTGTGTTGTTTTGTTTCGCTGGTTTGTTCGGGTGGGTTTTGTTTTGTTTTGTTTTGTTTTTAGGTAGGGCTGGTACTAATTGGTTTCTAAGTTAAAGGAATAAAAGAAACTGTTAGCAAATCTGTTTTTGTGTTTTCTGTCTACGTATTCCATTGAAAAGAGAAAGCAATTATTCCACAGGGTTGAAGGTTGGTTACGCTGGGGTTTGTTGAATGTTGATTGGCATCCTCACACATGATTCAAATACTGTTTTGTGTCATCTGTGTTACAGAGCCAAGGGATCACAAATGGGACTGGAGCACAATGATAGCAGTATTTTTTTTTTTTTTTTTCCCTGCTTATTGGCAGAGTAAAATTGTGTGTTTATTCTCTTCTGAAAAAAAACAATAGTTTTCAAAAAAACCCATTCTCCTCTTCTTCTCTTTTCTCCCATTTTTCCTCTTCTTATAATACTTAAACTTAACTGTCTTTCTTTCAAGGAGGGTTTGGTTTTTTTAAATTTCATGGGGATTAAAATTTCATTAGCTAAGTTTGAATGTAAAATAGTTGTACATATCAAAACTATCAAAACGTTTATAAAATAACAGGAAAAAAGTTTGCCATTCCAAAAAATTATCACTCTTTCTCACAAATTAACCCATTCTTTTTTGCTTTATTTGAAACCTCATTTTTCATTCAATAAACTGGTATCTGAGAAAAAAACCCCATTCAATTCTAAAGCAGGGTCACTAAATAAAAGTCCCTGGTCTAAATCCCTCCTCTGGAGTGTATATGTATTTGGAGAGCCAGGTGAAACAGGGACCTCAAAAGTCACTGGATTATTCCTTTCAGCCACAATCATCATATACATGCCAATAAGCTTATTTGTATTTCTTATATGAGAAACCGTTCCAGCTGTAAAGCTCAGTAGTAATGCACTCTGACAACCTTCACTCAAAAGACTAAAGGATTGACACAATTAGAATTGCTAATGTTCAGTAGAGCTAACACTGAAAAATGAGTAAAATTTACTAAAATTACCATCACTGGGAAATAGAATCTTTTTTTTTTTTCCCCAGAATATTTTCATGTAACATTTTCTGATATTTAATTAGCCATGTTAATGATACCTAAATCCAGGGGTATTTCTCCCTCTGCCAGCTAATTATGGCACTCTAATTTTTGCTTCTGAGAGTGACACGGCTCCCGCTCAGTGTGTGGGGTCTTTTTTGCTATGTCCTCTTCTTAGATTTGAAGCCTGTGAGGTTAAAGGAAGATTCTAATGACACCCTCCAGGGTTGCCTCCTTTGAAGGCTAGGACCAAGAGCTTTGATTTCAGGTCACTCCCTATGTGGCTGCCTTTAAAGTTCATCTGAATTAACATTCAGTGATATTTTTGGCAGCTTTGACTGCCAGGAAAAATCATTACAGTGGAATAATAATGCAAATAAACTTTGCATAGTCCCATTATATCATTAAATGCCACATTGTTCTGTAATGGGAGTGACATTTCATTATTTCTAAAGCATCAGATGCATCTCTGTTCACTGCCAGTTTCATGGTATTAATACTGGTGACAGAATACAATAACACTGCAACAAGAAACGAAGGGGTCCTAGTGCTTATATGATGCCTGCAGAAAGCTGAAATGACTGAAAAATACAGAGATAAAAGCATCATAAAAGAACTGTGCTGGGCTTTTTAGAGTGTGTTCGAACATTTGGTCCAGACAGTCAATGATGTTCAATTTTTCTTTTGTCTTCTTTCTGACAAAAGCAAAAGGAAAAAATTAGTCAGCTGTCATCTGGAGAACATCCTCCAACTTCTGGTGGTGTTTTTTTGGTTTTTTCCTCCATATTTTTCTCCTTGTCACCTTTACAAATGTTGAAGAAACCCTTTGTAATGGTACTGCACCATGCACTTCAGTGTATAAGGCATAAAACCAAACCACACCAAAAAAAAACTATTTTGCTTTTAAACAGAGCTCTCTGAAGTCCAAAGACTTCTTCTGAGAAGAAGGCAAATTCTTAAGAGATATGAGCGCATTACTGTATTCTTTTAATGAACTGGTAAAATGTTTCTTTAAAAGAGAAAAAGAAAAAAAAGAAGAATCATCTAAAGTATGGCAAACGATATAAAAAAACAGCTCAGGAAAATCAGGGAGAAAATCTCACCATATATTAAAAAATGACGTGTCCTAGGAGAGTAAGCAGAGAGAGCTTCAGAAATTATACCTACTCCTTCTCTGGCTGCTATGGGAATGCTTGTTTGAAGGAGCATTCCTGTGTATGACCTTCAAGAACAGCCAGAGTTTAGATGGCTCTAACATTCATTCAACGGAATGAGAAAGAATAAAGGAAAAAATACCCTGGCTTCATCAGGACATCTAGTACAGTGTAAGCACAGATGTGCGCGTCAGAAGGGACCTTTCTGCTGGCAGTTCATAGGGCCGCTCAGGGATTTCACCTGGTATTTCCAGCTGTGGGGAAAAATATTCTCTACACTACCAGTGAGCATGTCATTTCCCTTACAGAAGAAGCACAGCCCCTGCCTAGGTGGGAAGGCAGCGAGTTGGGCAGAGAGTTCTCTGTTGAACATCTCTTTTGAAAACTTCAGCCTGAAGGTCTCCAGGTAACCATTAGCAAATCCCCTCCTTTGGCTGAGGTGCCTTGTTCCAGGCATTCAATTCCCTCACCTCTAGTGTGTCTTTTCCTGACTTTGATTTGTGTTTATCTTTCCAGTATTGGATCATGTCCCACACTATGGATTTTCTTGGGGTATGATAATTTTTTCCCTTTTTTTTAATTGCCAAGGCACAGCTTCACCACAGCTGCATGTCACAGCTCCCACAGCTTCTTGTTAGTACCCTTTAGTCCTACTGCCATACAGCCAGCTGACAGACCTATATGCTCTGTCCACGTTGCCGAAGAAGAAAAGGTGCTCTGTAAATTTATTGAGCTGGCTGCATGTTTTAAACTGTTTACCTACTTTTGAACGACAGCAAATGGTAAACATCATTTATACGCCTTGCAGTTAGAAAAGGGAAACCATTCACCTGATGTTAAACATGATCCAATATTCTAAGTGAAGTTACACAACCTGGAGAGTCACTGGAAAGGTGAGCAAGCTGGTTACCTGTCCACTCACAGAGACTTTCAGGGTCTGTAAGCTGTGGAGAAGATAATTTTCTGTTATTTTAGCTTATTCTTGCATTGAAGTTAGAAGATTGGAATCAAGAGCTCTGAGAAATTCTAGTGTCCACCACGGGGAATTAAAATCCCTTTTTGGCAGAAAAGGACAAACAAAAGAAAAAATGCTGAGTGTTTGTAAGGTAAAAATTGACCTATCAAAGTTTGAGAACACCAGTCTTGTATTAGCCTGATAATAGCAGTCTCACTGCTCACAGTAGTTGATGCAAATTAGAATGAAAATAAGTGTTAAAAGCTGTTTATGGTGACCTGCAATTCACTGACTTTTCATGGACCTCTTATCAGCCATCAAAATTGCATAAGCTTTAATTTTACCATGACTTCTGAAGGCTTGAAAGAAAAAGTCAATAGCTGTCAATCCACTTGAGTTTGTGGGATGATGTTGAGTAGGATTTGGTAAGAAGTCATGAGATACAGCTTTAAGCTACAGATCTGTGTTTCTGTGGTCACGTGACCTACATTTGTGCACTGAGACACAGACGCCTTCCCAAAAATCTTTGCTGACAGGAAAGCACAGAGACTTCAGTGAACCTTAGATTATTTGACTCTGGTCCTCAGCCTGCTTGACCATTAGCCATTCTGCAACATTGCCTACCCTGTCTGGTAAATGAATGAGAGGTTGCAAACATAGTCCGAAGTTACACATCTGTTCTCACAAGACCCTTTTTCAAAATAAAATAGATAAGGGTGTCAATAACGAATAATACCTAAAGCATTTTTCCTCTTCAGATCTCACAGGGGTTTTAAAGCAAGCAAGGAAGCCCAGGTCTTCTGATCCCATTGATCTCTTGTGCTTCTTAGTGCGATTCCACACTCTGTGTCAAGGTACTTTCTCTTCTTATTCCTATCACGTCAATGTACTAAGTCATAAAGTTAATATAGCAACTGAACTGTTTCTAGTCAGCTATTAAGACCACTCAAACCAATATATTTTAGCCATCTGAAAAGAAGACCTTCCTGAAGAATAATTCCTACTCATTTAAATCTAGTTTTCTGTTAACATTAGAAGAAGATTGATCCTGTCATGGTCCACAAAGTACCACACACTTTGGACTCAGGAGTGTACTTAGGTACTTCACACTTGTATTTCATGGTTGCTGTGCTCCAATGACTCCTCCTCCACACTCCCTAATGTGAGATGACTAGTACAGTAGTGCAGTCACTGACCACCCCACATCCCCATAACAAGGAAACTTTCACATTCCTCCTCGCTATAACAGAAATTAGCAGATTATAGCTCTGCTTGTATGTTCCATTCAAGCGTCAGCCACAAACGGGGTCCTTAAATCTCACTGAATTTGTCTAATTCCCAAGGCTCGGTGATTTCAGTACATGGCGTGAGTGTGAAGTGAAACTTATACCTTATGTCTCTGGTAAACTGCTACGCCCTGAAATCAGGCAGAGGTTTTTCTCATAAATGGAATCAGTAACAGCCTGTGCTTGGTGCCGTAGAATTTCCAATGCAGCATTGCAAAGAAACACACATGGAAAATTACCTCAGAGATTAAAACTCAGCCAGTTGGAAGCCGTCAGGACTGCAATATCATTCAAACTGACAGAATAAAAATGTTTGACCTGATCTGTCGTATAACAGCACTTGGCATCTACTTATGACAGTCTGACTTCATCCCATCGGACAGCTTCTCGCGCCTGAAGAGCCGTTAGGAAGTCCTGCATTGTCTTTGTGGTGCTGGAAGAGTGGTTCTGAACCACAGCCACAGCTCTTCATCTGAGAGAAAATTTAAAAAAAAAACAACAATGTGAACCAGGAACACGGAAGCACCTCAAGTGTTTATGTCACGTACAAAGCAAAAGCCTATTTTTAAGTGTAACTGAGACCCAAAGTCCAATCTCTGTTGCCTTTCTTTAGAAAACGGAACTTGGGGTTTTCAAAATGCTGACTGTA
>NW_009208766.1:15062-23069 GCF_000690835.1 Fulmarus glacialis
ATCCTGCTTTGTCAGGTCACCCAAACTGCCACTTGCAATAAATATCTGGAGTTGAGAGGCAATATTCACTTCCATCTGGACAATGGTCTGAGGGAACTTTATCTTTTCCAACTTCAGGTGATTACCTTGCCAAAAGGGTTCACTTACACCCATGGGGCCCCGAGGACAGCAGCATCAGTCTGGTCCAGCATGTCTTTCATGGAACAAATAATTTTGTAACTGCCTTCCATCTTAGGAAATTACTGAACCAAACTCCCATTCCCCCCTGCTCCCTTGTTACCTGTCTCTTTTATTCAAGATGGATTTGTCAGCTCTGTTGTGCCTTAACACATGGAGAGCTGGGCTTCATTAGTTTCAAAATGTGCAAGCTGTATTGAAGTGTCCTCTCCCTAGCTGCTGAGCCTTCTCAAACAGAGCTAAGGTTGGATAAGTTGAAAGAGAAATCCTCCTGCTACTCTAGATGGGCAGGAAAAATTGCTGCTTTCATGGTCTTTGGAAGCATAGCAAGGTCTTTGGCACTTGTCACAAAAACACAAATTGCACCGGTATCAAAGTACACAACTAGTAATTAGTTCAATATTTTAACAGTATTTGGTGATACATGTCTGACACATTGGGACCAGATATGTTTGTGTAAAAAAACACAGCGGGGGACCTCCAATGGATGAGAAGCTTGGAAATGACCTGTCTGCAGGTCATTGATTCATTGCTAGTAGTTTGTACTAGTTGTCACCAAATTGGGTGCCTGGCTGTGGGGGCTATTCGGTAGCAGCTGTGAACGCGGTCTTTGCAGCCTCACCCTTCCTCACTCGTAGGCAGAGGAGAGGTCTGCTCTGTCTCACAGTCCCTGGCTTTCATCTGGGAGATGTTTCAGCAGCCCAGTGACGTATGCAGCTGAGCTCAGGGGCCAGCTGTGGGTTTTATCTGATCACCACGGTGTATAAAACTGAAGTATATACCTTTTAAGTGACTTACTTTTTTTGCTTTTTTTCAGATCTGAGTCATACTTGGGGAAAAAAAAGAAAAAAAGAAACACCCACCTATAAACATCAGCTCCTCATCCGATAGGAGTTAGTTTGTGATTGACACTTTTCACTGTTGTCATGTCAGGACCAGAAATCATGGGCACAACAGCAGAGGATGTGGCCCACAGCTAGAATTGGAGTGAAAGGCATCTTTTATCTCAACTTTGAATTCTTTCAATAAACAAACCCTAAACATGAACCACCAAAAATAGTGTACAACTGGAAGAATATCCACACTGTAGGAAGAAAAAATGAATGATCTCTTCAAAATTCTAATTCAGACATAATCATGACAGCTGTTAAATTATCCATGAAAGACAGTAAAACAAGAAATCATTTCAATATGGTTCACAAACTGTAGTTCACATCCTTCTCAGTTTCCAAATAGTTAAATGAACTGTTCTTTTAGCTGACATACAAAGGATAAATACAACCTCATTCTGTATCTATGCACCTGTGCTAATAAGGTGTTAGTCCTAATCTACAAGCAGTCAGGTGGTGAACTGACACTCAGCACATTTGAAACTTTCCTCAGTTGAGAGCACTTAAGAACAATTGTTCAGTGTGAGCTCCCAGCAGATTAACTAATGCTTATCTGGTTTTGGTTTTCCAACCTGGGAAAGAAAAAAGAGAAAGAGAAAGAGAAAAGAAAAAGAAAAAGAAAAAGAAAAAGAAGAAAGAAAGAAAACAACAAAAAAGAAAAAAGAAAAAGAAAAAGAAAAAAAAGAAAAAGAAAAAGAAGAAAAAGGAAAAGGAAAAGAAAAAGAAAAGAAATGTGTTGCATAAACTCTGCAGGTAAAAGGAAAGAGAGAGCTAGCAGCCCTGGTTGGTTAATCTCATTGCTCCAAATCAGTCAGCAATACACTTATGTGTGAGTTTTCAAAGCCTGCTTCTCATGAAAGGGATGTTCTCTCCTTTCTACTTTTAATCCCAGAGGAAAGATCTGAATTATGCCCATTCAGTGAATTCAGGATATGATAAATAAATAGTGAGAAAGCTCTAGACATTTTATGCTGATCTTTCTCTTTCTAAGGACAAAGTAACCAGGTTTAAACGGTCTCTAGATATGAAATGAATGGGGAAGGTCAGTGTTTATACTAAGGAGAAGTGGGCAGGCTAATTGACTACAGAGACTAAAACGTGAAGCCTTTAAGAAATGGATTGCAGAAATCATATTCCTGACAATAGCTGCTTGGGATTTTATACCCGCCAGGCCAGCACATTTTCCCTTCTCCCTCGAGGAGATTTAAGCAGAAATGAAGAGAGAATAAGTCTCTACCTAGCCGTACAGAAGTAAGCCAGCACCAGAAACAAAGGTGAAAAGTAAGCCCACTTGGTTTCTTACTTGGTATTGCTAGAGCATACATCTGCCTTCTTCAGCACTTTCTACAGTCATCTCGCTCCTTCTCAAACACAAACGTCTGCAAGTCATAATGTCTGGATACAAATACATTTAAAAACGTGGAGGGGAGGAGGAAGACCAAGGAGGACTGATTGTTGAGTGCCATTAACTTGTTTCAATCAGCCATACAGTTTGGATGTTAGTCTTTTAGTTTCAACACAACACTATTTTAAAATTATCTTACTTTATTTCTTTAGTATTAGTCATCACTTGTGGTACAATTGTATGGGTGCATTGCATTTTACAGCTTCCTAGAACACAGATCCCTACCCAGAGGACAGTACAGTACACTGGAATCCGTATAAATTCAACTGCACACACAAGCAAAAAATAGAGAGTACACATAGCCTCTGAGGAATGATTCACAAATAAGCTAAGCTAAAATGAGTGCTTAGGTAAAGAAGGGACATGAAGAGTGAAATTTAAGAGTAAATGAAGGCAGCAAAGAAGCAGGTGTAAAATTAAACTGAAGCAGATCTGTAGGTGACACTGTGGAATTTTGCTGAGCTTGGAAAGCAAGAATGGAGAGCTTAAATGTAATGCAGTAAGTCAGCAGATCCAATGAGGCACTTTAAAGCAGACTTTTTGCAATGCAGAGAAAAGTAATGATGTCCCTTCTGCCATGGGCTTTGAAGACTGGACTTCTGCAAAAACCTTCCCATAGAGATGTTGTTCTGGTTAGTCCAAAATAGAAACAAACATGCTGGCAGTCTTATTGTCACTTCAGATTTTTTCAGGTCACCTGATTTTCTTTTTTTTTTTTTTTTTTAATTACATTCTCTTTTAGCAAATAGTCTTGCTATTCAGGTTCCACCTTTGCCTGACTTTCAGGATCTGAAACAAGTGTCTCTGCTTTACTGTTCAGGAATCCACTTTCTTCTGTGGTGTCACCAACAGACGGTCTATCAAATATTTACAGTTCTAAACCAATTGAAGCTACTGCCAAGTGCTTTTCTTGCTAAAATACCCTTTATAATACATTATTGAACCATCTCTAAAAGCCAAGCACATAATAAACCCTTTGCATTGGTGCAGTATGTCTGTTCAGTCCCTCAATCTTCTTTTAAGATGTGATATACATCCTAGCAGCTACATGAAAGATTCAAAGGCTATGGTCCATTTACAGCACAGACTGCTTGTTATTTAATCTCCCATCACTAAGACAACTGTCCTCCTGGAAATAAGGAAAATATGTTGTCATTAAATCACAGTTTTATAGGCATGTTGTTAAATAATTGAACAGCTCGGCTGTCACAAAGGAATTCTAGAATCATAGAATCATTAAGGTTGGAAAAGACCTCTAAGATCATCAAGTCCAACCGTCAACCCAACACCACCATGCCCACTAAACCATGTCCCTAAGTGCCACATCTACACATCTTTTAAATACCTCCAGGGATGGTGACTCAATCACTTCCCTGGGCAGCCTGTTCCAATGCTTGACCACTCTTTCAGTAAAGAAATTTTTCCTGATATCCAATCGAAACTCCCCCTGGCGCAACTTGAGGCCATTTCCTCTCATCCTATCGCTAGTTACTTGGCAGAAGAGACCAACACCCACCTCGCTACAACCTCCTTCCAGTAATCGTGTATAGAGATGAAACTCATGTATAACATTTTGTATCCAAATATTGAAGGAAGAAGTGAAAAGAAATAATTTTACTTGTTTTCATGATTAAAATTTCTGATAGCCCATCATATGGTAGGACTGAAGAGCAGCAATTAACAATGCTTAAAATGACAGCAGAAATTATACTTAAAAATTCAAGCAAGTGCAACCATAAATCTGCAGTGCTGATAATGTACTTTTACATACACTTTACCCGCAGCCCGTGAATGCCACATGATTTATAAAAGGCTGCCAATAATATAATATGATGTTCTACTTGTTATTTTACTTTGCTTTCCTCCTCATCTTTGCCCGTCAGTTCACTTACCTCTATCTTATACAAACAAAATATATAGGTTTCAGTTTGGGAAAAAAGATTGCATGGATTGGATAGAATCTTAAGTTTAGCTGTCCTTTCATTTCTTCTTATTGTAAAAGTGATTCATCCACATACAAAAGAGATGGAAAAACCCTGACTGCCATTCTCATCCTACCCTAGAAATAGTGCCCAACTGAGGTCAAATGAATTACACTAATGAAGAAGAGGAAGGTCAAACATAGAGATGAGAAAATGGATTTCAAATAAATAAATTCCAAATAAATATGCCAGTTTTACACCATTTCTGTTCTGTAGACAAGACTTACTTGATCTTTAAATGCAACAATAAACGTACATACACTAGAAATTAAACCCTTGGTTATACTCATAGGGTTTCACCAGGCTTTTTCTCATGAGACCATGGACTTTAGAGCTGATCTCTTTTCTGAAAATACTCTGGTCACTGCTGTTGAAGGAATGGTGATTGAACAAGGAAAATAATAATTGTCCTAAAATGTATAGTTCTAGATAGAACTGTTACCTGTAGCTTAAAGCCAGCAATGTAGAGTTCATCTGGGGAGAAAGCAAGCATCTTCTGCTGAGCAGCTAATGTAGACAGGCTAATGCTACAAGTTTATTCAACGAGTAGCCTCCTACATAGAGAGACTATACTGAGCTGCCTAGAACAGGAAACTTGCTTTGTTAGATATTACTTATGCATTCTTGTGTTCTGAATAATAAAATGTCATCTAAGGCCAGGGCCTGAAATAAATTCAGAGAGGCATTGGTTCTTCTGTGGGCTAGTAATACAGTGCCCCAGTTTATAGTGTTAAAGCCAAAAATAAATTTAAAAAAAAAAGTTGGAGAATCCTATAGTGGAGAATTGTTTTGTTTTATAAAATCTCAGTATTTTAAAAGTGGAAGTGATAACAGTGGCGAATCCAGAGAGGTTAAGATTAGATGTCTGAATAGAGACACTTTTAGGAAGATCTTGGAAGAGCAAAGGATTGAGTCTGACCTCTGGGAATAGCATGAGGGAAGGAATAGGCAGAAAAAGCCAGTTCGTTCTTCTCTGTGTCCTAAGAAGTCAAACAGCTCCCACCTCATTTGCACACCAGTTGCATTATAACTTCCCCAGAGTTTTTGACAGCTTTATAAGACATACACAGATTAGAAAGGTAATGTCACTGCTTCAGCAATTGTACAGCATATATATCCACTTCTGCAGGAGCTGGTCCTGCTAAGAGTCATATTTTCTCTTTTAAAATGGAGTTGAACCATTTTGAAGTCAAAGGCAGCATTGTCTGCTCTATTACAAGCGCTTTCTGTGTCATCCTGATTTATCTCATCTGCCACATGCAGCATTAATTTCAGCCCAAATTAAAGACTTTTTTCCTCAGTGTTTTAATTAATTTGATCATCTTTCATCTTAGCTATTTGTTTCAAGAGTTGGGGCATTGCCCACGGTACTTTGAAGTGTCACTTCTCCTTATAAAAGAGTACATTTGATTCTTTTTTTGACCAAGGCTCAAAATTTGGGGGGAAGGAGGTGTCTCCTTTCACGAATTTAGAAGTGTAATGTGTCAGTAGCTTAGGGGGTTCATTTGCCTTTGGGCACTCATTCTCGTCACCAGCTATAAAGGCATTGCTGCATTGCTCATAGGCTTGTTTATTTTTAGAAGAATATTGACAGCTTGAAAGCTCTTCAGGGGGAAATATATATCCAGGAAGCAGTGTTAAATATGACTACATCCTTTCTCAAACTTCGCAAGTTTGCCTTGCTTTTGGCACCTACACAGCTTGCTCAGATATACAGACAGCTGTGGGTCTGCCAGTCCTTGGAAAAAGAGGTGGAAAATGTATTATTATTAATAATATGGATATCTTTCGTTTCTGTTGAAATTCCTCCCTACCTGCATGTGCACCATGAGTAATTTCACATTGGCCAGTGAATACCATTGCCAGACATCTGAGCTAGACTTTCTGTGTTATAGTGCAACTTTTAAAAAAAAAAAAAACAAACCCACACACCAAAACTGGGGCTTGAAAAAAGAAGATATGCTTTTTTTAACCTGATGGGATAGGACGTGACTTTCACAAACTTTCTCCTCCACCAGGATCTTTTGGTGCTTAAATTGCAAAATTCTGTTTTAAAGAAAAATAAGTGTATTGTGTTTAAGACGAAAAACAATTAAAAATATTACATGATTTTTTATAACAGGGACAAGAAACAAGAGTTTTAAAAAGGATTTCATTTCTGGTGTTCATTTTAACTTAGTCACAGAGTTGATCAAAAAGAAAACAACATCATTGGCAAATATTTTCTGTAATTTCTTAACTTATTTTGAAGGGAAAAAAAAAGTTGCTGGTCTTTTCTTATACTGAATTTATGAGATGATATTTTGAAGAAAATATCAAAAATGTTTCTGTGATTTGGCTGAGTTCTAGTCACTCAAATCTGTGTTAAATTACAGCAGCAGGATCACTGCCAAAAGTTTATCCTCCTCCTACCACAGTACTTCCTCAGTTCAGCCAGCCATTTTCAGCTGGATGAATTAAAACCAAAATCACTGAAGTATTTCTGAAATCTCTGAAGAACATCAGGACTGTTCTCACTTCTATTTCTGATCAGATAATTTATGTCTGTTTAGGAGTCTGTAAGATAATGTGATAATGCTGACACTGGATGCGTCTGCCACCTCTACCTTCATAATCTTTGGCAATCAAGTAACTAAGGTGCCTACAAAACCAAATAAAAGGTAGCGATAGGCCTTCTCATGTACAAATCCATAAATAGGCAATAACAGCAAAAGGAAACTTCTTTATAAAGGTGGTGGTGGTGGGGTTGTTCAATATTTGTAATCACATGGATGCAATACCAATGAGGTTCAGTATGAAGGAACACTCCATTCAGGCACTGAAGTGCAATGGAGAAGTACTCCTCTTAGGCACTGATTTGGTAACTAACACGGAAATTATATGCTTTCCTTCCATTAGACATACTTTCAAGCACAGCATGACAAAATCACTGCCTGAAAGGTCCTTTTCTTTCCACTCTTTCAGCTCAGCTGAGTTCCTTTATTCACAAGCAGGACAAGTTGCTCAGGCAGCAACCGGAGCTGTAAGTACTGCAGACCTGGCCACATGCACTGCTCATTTCTGGGAACATTCCTTCTGCTGGCAGCAACACTTCTGTCTCTTATCCTAGACAGAAAAAATGGCTTGCTTATACAGAAGCATAAATCAAGTCATACACCTATCTATTCCATTCAGTACTTGCTTGCTGCATCATACATTCCAGTTTTATAGCAAGTGTGCTCCTATTAGAGGTTATTCAATGCTATGTATGTACTTTGAGAAATTAGAAGTGTGCTGGTTTTGGCTGGGGTAGAGTTAATTTTCTTCACAGTAGCTAGTACGGGACTGTGTTTTGGATTTGTGCTGGAAACAGTGTTGATAACTCTGGGATGTTCTAGTTACTGCTGAGCAGTGCTTACACAGAGCCAAGGCCTTTTCGGCTCCTCACCCCACCCCACCAGCGAGTAGGCTGGGGGTGCACAAGAAGCTGGGAGGGGACACAGCTGGGACAGCTGACCCTAACCGACCAAAGGGATAGGATATATCGTATGATGTCTTGCTCAACATATAAAGC
>NW_009208766.1:23180-53047 GCF_000690835.1 Fulmarus glacialis
GAATGAATTCCTTGGTTTGCTTTGCTTGCGTGCGCGGCTTTTGCTTTCCCTATTAAACTGTCTTTATCTCAACCCACGAGTTTTCTCTTTTACCCTTCCGATTCTCTCCCCCATCCCACCTGGGCGGGGCGGGGGGGGGGCGCGAGGGGAGTGAGCGAGCAGCTGTGTGGTACTTAGTTGCTGGCTGGGGTTAAACCACGACAAGAAGAAAAAAATTAGAGGTCTGTAAAGAGGATTGAAGAGAGTTTAAAAAAAAAGTTGAGTTTTGACTGATTTTTAAATATCAGTTTTAAAAAATTCATGGGATTTGACTCATTAAAGAAAAAAGGTACAGCCAAACACGTTACTCAGCCAAGAGGTCAGAAAGCAATATAGACCATTTCATAAAACTTAGAAATTGCTCTATTGAAATATAAAGTTTTATAGGAAATGACCACGTGCTTGGATATTTTCTGTATTTTGCTACTACTCTTTGACATGCTGAAGAGCTATGTGTTAAAAAAAAAAATCGTTTAATGAAAATTGTTTTTTTTTATGAAAGTGGGCGAAATTGAGATTTTCTCACAAAACACCTTGTCAAGTTTTAGACCAACTCTATATGCTGTTTTAAATATGTGTTTCCCCAATGTGAATAGCACTTGGACAATTTATGTCAGTTGAATATATGACCAGTGTTTTGTGATCTCGGCTGCACACCTGTGATTGGAAGGATCTTTTAAAAGACTTGGCATTTTTGTTAGTAATTTTGCGTGAGCATTTTGTAACTCATAATTATGTTTCTCATAATTGTAGGGGCAGGCAAGACCTTTACCTACCCTTTCTTATCCTATTTCCACTTGCTTCTGCTCTTTCTTCTAAATGAAATTATTTATCTGGGAAATTAACTGATATGTCTCTTCATATTCAGTCTTCTATATTATGAGGTGGAAATCAGGTTCAGGACAGCTAACTTCCAACTGAGAGCTTTTTTGCTGTGGTATGGTTTCCCCCATAGAGTAATGACTCTTTAGAAAAATGTTAGGCAGAGACAGCATACGTCACATCACTGGAATTACTGTGAATGAGAAGAAACAGACTGCTGTATTAACAATAGGCATCCACTTTTATACCATGATGATGTATAACTAGTTTGTCACTAATCTTACCATCTGATAAGCCAGTTTTTGGGAATCAGAGAGAGTATAAACTCCTTCATGCAGATCATATTCAAATAAATGTGTTGAACTGTAATATCCCTATTGCTTAACCTCCATGTCATTATACTGTTGACAGATAAGGCTTTGAGTGATCATATCAGCTGTAAACAGCAGAATTACAACAGATGACAACAGGGACTTTGATTTCTTTGGTGCTTTGAGACCTTCTTGCTCGAGGGCTGCATTATGGGTTTCTTTTTATGCATCTCTTCTATTTTTTTTTGTTGGAAGAAAATTGAATTAACAACAGGATGAGAAAGGAGGGTCATTAGAGGACATGAAAATATTAAGGAAGATATTTCTCCTAAGTGAGTTGTACTTTTAATTATAAAACAGCTAGTTCAAAAAGACCAGAGATGTCTCTCTTTCATTTAACTCTATTACAATATTTTTGTAGTCATAGGAATACAATGCTCTAGGATAATCTGTACAGGTAATTTAACTCCTTTGAACAGATGACAATAAAATTTATACACTCAATATGTACTTGAACAGTCTGTCCAGATTTTCTCTTCCTTCTTCTTTTCAGCCACATGCTAGTTTATTTTGGAGCACACAGATATGCTTGATTTACACATGAAAAACACATGCCAGTTTTCAAAATATGCTTTAAACACCACATAATTTCATCTGCCTCATAATGTCAAGCAAAAAGATAGAAAGACTCCCTCCCAGACTCACTGGGCTTCAGGTAAGAGCCAGAGAGTAGCAGACACATCAGCTAGGCGTTTAAGACCAAATAGGTCTCTAATGGAAGGTGTTACCTTTATGTAATACTTAAACGCTGATTTTCAGAAGTCCTGGTCAGGCTGGGCTACCAGAGAAGCCCCAGCAACTTTGGAAGTTCAGATCTCCCTCAGAAGCACAGGATCATTGGCTTAAATTGAGCCCCCAACAGTGATGTGCCTCAAATCAGTGAACTCTTCAGAATGGCACTTTCTAAATTTGGATTATCAATTATGGATGATTAACATTGCAATTAAACAAGAAATTTTCTAGGCAACAAACAGAAGCCAGGGACATGATGGTGGTTAGCATAAATGATTGTAGATAACCATTCATGCAAATACTATGTTTCTGGAAAGAACTTCAGTATACCATAGACTCCCTTCCTTTGTCCTGAAAAAGGGTCAGGTGTATCTGGGCCATGGCTGACAATTTTTTCTTAACCTGTTCTATAAACTCTTAAAGAGATTTAACAACATTTCCATGTCACCGCTTCCAGAGCTTCACTCTGAATATTGAGTATTTTCCCAATACCTAGTCTGATTACTATTTGTTGCAAATTCAGCCCAACTTCTTCCAGTCCCATACCCAGCCAACAACTGCTGTCTGTCCTCTTTCCAACACCCTCTTATATACTGGAAGACTACTAGAGAGTAAAATATTTGATGTATTAGAAGACATGTTTTGTCTAAACTTGCTGAAAATATCTCATAATCTTGCAGCTGGAAAGAAAATAGATATTACCATTACTTGACCATACAGTCCTGCTTCATAGCCAAATAGGTCACCACCATAGAAGAGAACGAATGCTTATAAGAACTGCTAGTACATTTATGTGTGTGTGTGTGTGTGTGTATACACACATATATATTATACACACACACACACACTTTTTTTGTGTATATATATATATATATACACACATTTTTAACAAGGAACTTGCGAAAACAGAGCAATGTAAAATGAACGCTCAATAGAACTCCCACAATCTGTCAGATAAACTATCACCAGTGAATACTTTGTGAGATCTAAAAACTGAACACGTTGGGAAATTCAGACTTAATTCTGATTCTGCTAAAAACAAACAAACAAACAAACAAACAACAGCTGGGAAAGCTCATGTTCACATATGATTTGAAGAAAAGTAGAGGTGCACAACATAGTCGACAGCATCTCATTTGCTGTTTTACAATGAGCGCATTAAAAAAATCATGCTGTATGTATGCTACTGGGCCTGTTCTGGGAATATATTTTTAAGCTTCAGAAACTCACCACACAAAGATAATTTCCTCTTGTAGACAAATGATGAACTCTTCTGAATGGGTTTCCTGGCATCAGGTTGCAGAGACAAGTTATTTGACTTAAATGGAATGCAAGTCTACCCAGGGCTTTCCATGCAATAGAAGAAAAACTTCAGAAATCTGCCAACCATCCAATCTAAGCATCTGTTTCCACCTCTTTCTTAGTAGGGGAGTTGTTTTAGGCACAATATTATTGGCTTATTATTATTGTATCAGCTGAAATGATGATTATAACAGAGGAAGTTGTTTGAAGAAACTGGCCATAAGCTAATGAATAATTAAGCTCCTAGCACATAATATTTCCCTGCTGATATTCACAGAGGAAAATACTGAAAAGAATAATGCAGTTTTATAGATCAGGAAGTAAGCTGATCACTCCCAAGAGAAGTAAATAGATGTAGAGAAAGGAAAAGAGCAGCTCTTATCTGAGAAGGGAGAGCAACTGTAGTAAAAGAGATGGGAGCTCATCCTCACATGTACGGCAGTCCTCAGCAAGCCTATCCATCAGAGGACTAGCCAGAAGTAAAAAGTTAGGTGATCTACCTTTGGTATTTGAGATGAAGGGAAGAGAGAATAGGGCACGTTGTGGGGTATCTAAATAGGAAGTAGACGGACCAGATATATTTACTTTTCCTTTGTTGCACACAATTTCCTCAACTGGCACTGACTGAAGAAAAATCCCTGGTGATAATCTTCTGCAAGTACAGCAAGGACAACCCCCTCCAGTGCTGCTCGTTGAGGATGGAGCCCTAGTCACTAAACTACTTTTGGAAAGAGAACTAGGGAGATCCTTTCTAACTTTGAGAAAAGTAGATTTGCTAACCAAAACTGCTTCACAGAGAATAACATTATTCATATATCTAGCAGCAAAATAAATCTTTCTTCCAGACAACTTTTGGGTTTTTTTAAATGAAGAAACAAAATATTTTAAGGCTATTTTTCTTCGTAAGAAGCATTTTCATTGTGAAACCATCACCATTTTTAAATAGATAAAAAGGTTGTATTCTCTCTGAAGGAAAGGAGTTTTTTAATTTTAGTTTAAATACAAGACCTTTTTTTTTTCATTAAAAAAGGAAGCAGAATATTTTCCTTTTGGCTTGACTTCAGCTATTTTTATAGATGTTCAGTTTTTTGTTTTGCCAGTGAACTGAAAATTCTGTTATTTTATTCCCATATAAGATTGAGTCAACAAGTTGAAAGTATTTTTTTCAAGGTTACAGGATAGAAGTCCTCTCCTCTACACCACTGATAAACTGAAAATATGAGAAAGATCTCTTGTAGTCCTGTTGGGAGCAATGGCTAAGGGAAGATTAAAAAGTCAAAAATATAAAGAATGAAACTGGACTCATTCTATCCTGCTTCACTTCAGTAGAAGGAAAAAAAGAAGTGAAAAACCCTGGAAAAAGCAGAAATACAGTGATAATTGTAAAAGAGGAAGTTTCCCGCACTTTTTTCTCAAGGTACAGACTGAATTCCATCTGATCATCTATGTGGGTCGACTGACAGTTTCAAGGATGATGAAGCCTGAAGGAATCAGGGAATTCAAAACAAGATTGTTTGTCGCCGCGTCATTTTACCACATCCCAACCAAATCGTACCAACAATCAGTTATATTTGAATTTGTTTAGATATTAGCTGTCCCATAAATGATCAGTAGGTTACATCACCTGCAATACTGTATATACTGTGAGCATTTCATTTAGAATATATTTGGAAAGACTGACCACTCTTGCAAGACTAGATAATATTGTTTCACCTCAAAATCATTGATAAATCTACTTGTTTTTTGATTTTGATAGTAAAAGTATGGCTCCAAATGTTATTGTAACTAACAAGTCAGCTATAGGATTTTGCCACAGATTCAATTTCATGTTCTTCACACATATCTGGCAACCCCATTGCCTGCCCTGAGATCACAGGCTGTAGCTGTCTGAGAACTTGGCCTACGAGGTATAAACATGAACTGAACAGGAATGGGTTTGGGAGGTTCTTTTTATTTCTTTTTACAAAACATATGGTTGTCACCTACAGGCCAAAATCACTCAATTTTATTAAACAGACATTAAACAGCTACTCTTTTGTCCTGTATAGCTACTTACACAGGACTAAACAAACCTGAAGTAAACTACTAGTTTTCAGATCCATTCATTTTTATGCCTACTTTACACTCACTTTGTGTATTTGTGTGACTGTGTGCAAATCAGCAATGAAACAGGACATGCCTGATTATGTCCCAGCCCTGGAAACACACAGGCTTTTCTGTGACTTCAGCAGACTGTAATGTGGTTATCTAAAGTCAAATATATGTGTCATTGACTGCCGGCTTGGTGCCTTAGATAGCTAAGAGTAATTGAAATTGTCTAACACCTACAATTTTCACCAATGGTAAATGTCCTCATGATTCGGTGAGCACTCTACTATAAATGGGCTTATTTCAAATACCTTTCAGGAGTTTATTTGGTCATCTTTTTTCCATTGGTTTCACACTTTCATTGCAAGCGTTACTTTTGAGTCGGGATAAAAAATAATTAGAAGGTGTTTATTCAAAAATATCGGTAAGTAGACTTAGGGATGGTACTAAATAGAAACAAACCCATTCTTTTTCAGAAGATCTGATATTTATAAAGCTGCTACTTTTCAGTTTTGCAAAGTTTTTAAAGAGTACTTTAACTCGGTTAACAGCCTGGCCAACAGCAATCTCTATAGAATACTAATTTGTTTTGCTTAAATGGCTTATAAACACCTGATTCCAGCTTAAGAAGCTAATTAGTGAGCTGGAGATTTTACATGAAATGGGCAATTTTTTGATATCCAAAACTGTACTGAATCTAAATGCCAACATTTTTTCTAATTATGAAAAACACAAAGGGATGTCATAGTGTTAGAAAACATATTGTGTCTTAAACCGAGATAAAATAACAGGCAGTGTATCATTCAGCCACATATTTGCTTATTTAATAACACCAGAAAAACTCATGATTAGTTCTGTTTTATGGAACTGAAGAGTTTAGGGATTAAGAAGGAAAAAAGTTCTCACTTGGCTTTAATGGAAATGGTCTTGTAAAGGTAATCCTGGACCAATGCCAGTGCTCTCTCTTGAGTTTGGTCTGAGGGAGGGTAATTTAAGTCAGGAGCCTTCTTTTCACTGGGCTGCTGGTATCCTATAGGCCGGGATTTAACCCTGGGGGCCCACCAGGGCACTTGTCCAAACCCAGGCCTGAATGCTCATGTAAACCAATAACGTCATAACTTCAGCCAGTCTCCTGCAGCCACCCTGCAAACATGCTGCTCCTCCTCCAGTTGGCTGGCGAGGGCCAGCAAAACCCTCCACTAGAGTCACTGCTCCTGCTCCTGCTATGCAGTGCTTGGACCTGCTCCACCTTCATTTGGTTGAAAGCTCTTACCGATGTGGGGCTTTCCCTTCTCAAGGAGCACTTTTCAGTTTGTCCTTCAGACTTTCTTTTGACACATCAGTGTCACCCATGCTTACATTTTTGTCATCTAATTGAGTGGTTAGTTCAGAACGACTTTCCTCCATCTCAGAGAGTTAGCTCCTTTCATGATCTTCTGACAGAATGACTTATGACCAATATTTGTTAAAAAAAGAAATGTGCAGGAAGGAGTCTTGAATATATTTTTTCTTCTGTTAGGCCTGGCTAAAACAGCTACAGAAAATAGAAGAAAAAAAAAAAAAGAAAAAAAAAAGAAACCAAGAAAACATCCAGAAGACAAACTGGGATGGTCTTTTATGATCCACAGCTTTTGCCCCTTACAGCTTCAGATTTTCTGTGCTGAACAAATTCTGATATGGAATCTATACTGATTCACTAAAGTCGGAATTTCTACTCATCAATGGTTTCACAGAAATACAGTTTCATTGATGTTGGATCATCTGATGCTACTGACTCATTTTGTGGTGTAATTGAAATACAGGAGAGAAGTAATTTTTACATAGCACTTCAGCTCTGTTCTATTGAGGACTTTTTTCAGAGCCCATTAGCTCCTATGGAAGCTTTTTCATTGATTTTGAAAACTAAGATGACTCAAGGATGTTAACTCCAACTTCGACAGCTTTTAAGGTTTCAGGAAAAATAGTTTCTTGATGAGGCAAAACCAAAGTTCTCAGGCAAAATGAAACTACATCAAAAAGCCTCTTTTCACATTTGAAAGGTTATCTTTAAGCTTTCCTGTTCATTCTTTCTTTCTTTCAGCAGAAATGACCAGAGATCCCAGAGCCTCAGTCACTGCCCTTCTGAAACTTCATCAGAACTGACGAATCTCTACAAGTTGCTTCGACTTTTGGCAAACAACATAATACCATGTAATTATTAAAATATTCTGACCAGCTCAGCTTGATACTTTCTGCAGTGCGGCACTTCAGAGTACGTATCATTCTCATGGGATTATCGTTAGCTCAATGCCCCTATCAGTCTCCCTAGGTGGGAGACATTATAAAACTATGAATAAGGAAGCAGAAAAACATACGGAGAAGTTAAATGAAAGTCTATCCCCTTGCAAAGGCTCTCACACTATCAAAATGCAAGTTTAAGGAAGAGAGGAAAACTTTGTGTCCCTTCCGTCAGTTCTCATTTAATATAAAAAAATATGAATAATGTAAACATTCTCAGGAATTTTTAGCCCATGACTTCCAGAAGCTGTCTGACCCACCACCTCTCCTGTGACTTAGAAAGGACTTTTTTTTCAGTTGAGATCAAAACAACCAGATGCCCTGGAAAGTTATTTTTTCATCTTCATTATAGTCTAGTTAGACCAAAAAAACAGAAGAATTAGAGATGCCAATACTCAGCAGCTGAAAAGCAGGTTTTGTTTATCACAGCTTGTGGCCATTGTTCAGTGAGGATTAAAAAGCTTAAGAATCAGCTTTCAGAAACAAGAGAGACGTGAGGTTTTCCTGGTCATTCTTGTGCCTTTGAGAGAAAGAGAGGCTTAATGATTTTGTACAATTCATTTCTATCATGGGGCAAATGAGAAAGAAGATTGCAAAGATTTTGCAGACTCCAGTGGGTAGACTGGGAGAATCTATCCTGAGTTATGATTTATACTGTAGGAGTCCTGTAAGCCTGACACTAGATCTATTCGGAAACACATCTGATATATTACCTCATCAAAGCTTGCTGAGAGAAACCCAGCCCTGACTCTGCCTCCAGACACCAAGGTATTCAGATCAAGGGAGAAAAAAATTCAGAGATTGCTTTCGTAAAGTATTTTTTATAATTTTAATAAAAATAACAACTCCCACCTCAGCACCAGGCAGTACTTATCTCTAAGATAGACATACCAATAAGAGGAGATGGCATTGGAGAATTGCCAGGAACACAGTGATCTATATATATGTAGAGGGGAATAAAGCCAATTTGTTTTCTTTCCTGTCAGTTTTATAGATGTGTGTCTCAAAAAAGAGCATTGTATGATAGAAAGTTTTGTCAAGGAACTGACAAAGGAGTGCTCTAGAAACCCTTTCAGTGTGTTGATAAGGGCATTGCTGTGAAGCGTTCCTTCACGCTACAGAAATGTTCATTGCAACAGTTGGCACAATATTCCCAAGTTAATATTGAGCAGTTTGAACACTAGCAGCAAGTAAGCATATTCTCTGTTTATATTCACCTATCATTCCACAAGGATCACACACTTGCTTCTGAGCTATATATAAGCTTAATTCACTACTACTTGTTTCAGGATGGGATAAGTGGCTGTTAAGCACAAAACACAACTGTAGCTTATAAGAAATGAAATGAAGAAGAATTATATAATCAGCTGAAATTGTCACTTCTGTTTCAGACCTTATTCTGCTTCTAGACATGGTATGAAAGAAAGTGCCAGTCACTCTATGTAGGAATTTTAAATATGAAAGCGCCATTTCAAATTTTATTTTGAAGCTTTAACTCTGCTTTAGCTCTCTTAGGGACAGATTCCCATCAGGTACATGAGCACATAAATCCTCTGATGATGAAGCAAATCTGAATACAGGTTTATCTGTTTGTTTTTCTTTATATAATCCTCCACAAATCATACTGTAAAATTAAACTACACATCTTACTGCAATCAGTTCAAATAAGCATGATCACATTATTCCATTGTTCATACACAGCAACCCATTGCACTTGATGCAACCTTGAGGACATGCCAGGCTATGGGGCACAATGTAACTGCGCCTCAGTGTGTGAACAATATGTGAGAACCTGTTTGTTGGTGAAATCATGTTATTATTGTTATAACAACACTGACATAACAGTAATATGAAGCAAAAAAGGCAAAACATCTATTTATCATCTTATGTACTTAATCATATGTGGAGAAAATGAAATTAGGCTTACAGGCACCACATTTCTTGTTCCTCTTTGTACTGGCAGTGACTGCACCTTTGCAAGGTTCTTCCTTAAGACTGGAGCAAACAAGGACATACAGTTTCTTCATTACCTTCTCAGTGGAACTTAACATCTAATTTCAACCTGAGAGCCACCACCGAGTGCTCAACATTTCTCCATGCCCAGTTTTGTGCTTGCTTCCTAAGGGATGTCTGCAGACATAATGAACGTGTTCTGCCCATGGACCAAGGGTGTCTGTGTTCAGCATAACTCCCATCTCTGCTGCCCCCGACAAAGAAATACCAAAGGAATGAATCCAAGGAAGCATGTGGTACCCTGCCAGTGGTATCTCTCTTCAGCACAAAATTGGGGTGTTCATTTCCAAATGATCCTAAGATTATGCTTTTGGGAAAGCCAGCTCCTGAGGATCAGTGCAGAATGACATGTCTGCAAGTCTGATCTTGGCTTTGTTTTATTAATCCCCTTATATCTCTATGATATTTAAATAAACAATTTTCTATATACCTTATATGAAAAAGGCCTTGTCTTCCCCAGAGCTCTGCTCATCCCCCACGAATTGTACTCAACCGTGACAAAGCTCACTCACGGTAGAAGACTTCATCCTGCTCCACTATAAGACAGTTTTGTATTGACAATATTACAGGTCTTGGCTGGAAAGAGCAGATCTTTCTATAGGAACACACAAATTCATTTTCAGTTTGCTGCAGGTTAGTGAATACCTGAACTACTGCTATTTTCTGCTGAACTACCAAAATTTATTACAAGGCATGTAAAGCAGAGCTGATCTATTACAGCTGGCTTGAATTGGGTGAACTTAAAATTTACTGCTAAATTAACATCGATGCATTTGAACATCTAAATCTCAATACCCAAACATCCATTTTTAAATGTCTGCAGTTTTCCTCGTATGTTGTGTATTGCCTGTCTTACTTTCGACCCTTATTTTTGTGGCCTATTTGAGTACATAACAACTTCAACTTGTGAGCTTTTTTAACTTTGGTCCTGCCTAAATTGTTTTTTCTCTCTGTATGTTTGACAACAACATATATCATAGGTGTTTCCTCAACAGTCACAACGGGCACAATATTCTGTGTGACTTCATAATGATAGGATTATCAGTAAGAAAAATCAGTCGGTCAGGGGTTTAGACAAACATTTTACATGAGTGATATGGCTTTCTCACACTGATCTTTTAAAGTTGGCTCTGTAGTGATCACAGTAGCAAGTGCAAGAAAAGCAAAATAAAGCCAAACACATATTTGCTCTTTAGGCTTTAATATCATTCTAACTGTTGTGTGTTCTTTATTCTATCCAGGGATATAAAGAGCAGCTTGTATACAAAAAGCTGCCATCAGTGCCTGAGATGTATGAGCTTTGCAATGACACTCAGTGAGCAGTTCTACTTTTGTACTCAAGTGTTTGGTCTATGTATGAGCTATTAGATAATGTATGTTACTCACTGTTTCATGGCTTGTATCACAAGGATATAATAAACTCTGCACTGTATCCAGCCAGCACTGCATCATTCCTGGGACAGGCTCCATTGGCTTTTCTAGACAGTAGCACTAAACATACTTCAACAACCTTGCCTGCAGTCAGGATTTTTCCATAATGGCAAACAGCAACGACTAGCTTGCAACTTGAACGGTTGATCTGTTAGCCCATCACATTTTGAAATTTCCAAATGTCCCTTTTCTAGCACCTGCCTCAATTCTGCACACAAGGGCTCTTCAACTGTATTGGAAGGAATCAGCTTGGATACAAATTAGGAGAAGGAAGGCTCCTGACTGGCTTGATCAGGCCATAGAGATGCTTCCCAAAGCCCCATGTCCATTCCAGCAACCTCCCTCTGCTCTGCCTGACTGAAGATGACAGCTTCCCAAAGACTAGATTTCATCAGTGTCCCTCCAAACTCTGGTGGTACCTCTGGTTTCTTCTTCTTATCCTCTCAGTGTCCCGAGCTGGGTCCCTTTCTGCAGCCCTGAAGACAGTAAGTCACCTGGGACTCCCAGCCCAAATACCATGATCTTAGGGGGAAGACAGAGCTCACAGTCCATTTACAAAATCTTCTCTCAAAGTATAATTTCTGCAATGCAGTCTGTCATCTTGATGAAATGCAGAGGATCAGGAAGAAGGATTAAATATGTTTAAGATGCCCTCTGATTATGCTGACAGATTCTCAATGACATCTCAAAAGTTGGATATGCCCTTCATCCTACCAGATTAGGAACTACTGCTGTAAGACATGAGGGTTTTACCAGTCTCAAGTTGTAGCCTATGGAACAGAAAATTGCTCAAAAATTATGAAATCTATTAAATGGTGTTACTCACTAAATATATTTCACTCAGGGTCACAGCTGAAGTGAGTCAACCAGATTCACAATGATGAATCATAAAGTTTATTGCAGGCTATTGTCACAGAAATCCAGATCCTACTCCAGTGCAAGCTAAAAAAAGCACATCCATACGAAGACTTGTCATAAAGAGCACTAGCTAGTCACTGCTAGCAAAATTTGTAAATTAAAGATGCTGATATATCTAAGTTCAAGGTACAAACTATTTATTAGAAAGCAGCAGTATTTGCTTTTCCCTGTAAATATCCTAAAATTATGCCACAAGAACTTCCCCTTGTTTTCAGATTAGCCTAAATACTAGGGATAAGCAGTGGTCTCAACAAGTATTTATGGTTTCCTTTAACATTTTCATATGAAGTTGTCATGGTTTAACACCAGCCAGCAATCAAGCACCAGACAGCTGCTTGCTCACTTCCCCCCAGTGGGATGGGAAGGAAGAGAATTGGAAGGGTAAAAGTGAGAAAACTCACTGATTCAGATAAAGACAGTTTAACAGGTAAAGTAAAAGCCACACACGCAAGCAAAGCAGAACAAGGAATTCATTCACTACTTCCCATCGGCAGGCAGGTGTTCAGCCATCTCCAGGAAAGCAGGGCTCCATTATGCCGTAATGGTTACTTGGGAAGAAAAACACCATCATTCTGAACATCCCCCCCTTCTTTCCCCAGCTTTATATGCTGAGCATGACGTCATATGGCATGGAATATCCCTTTCGTGAGTTGGGGTCAGCTGTCCCAGCTGTGTCCCCTCCCAACTTCTTGTGCACCCCCAGCCTACTTGCTGGTGGGGTGGGGTGAGGAGCCGAAAAGGCCTTGGCTCTGTGTAAGCACTGCTCAGCGGTAACTAGAACAACCCTGAGTTATCAACATTGTTTTCAGCACAAATCCAAAACCGTCCCATACAAGCTACTATGGAAAAAATTAACTCTATCCCAGTCAAAACCAGCACAGATGTCCACATCTGATATTTAAATAGCCTATTCCCATTCACAAGCAGCAGCTGTTTAACCTCATGCAGTCAGCCGGCAGTCACTTTTAATATCACAATACTTCATTTATGTAAATTAGATACATTAGGGGAAGCTCAGGAAGGCTGCATTATTCACATGTACTGAAGTGTTATGTCTGAGCATTGAGAATGTTTTACTTCATCAAGATTGTAGTCTACAAAAAAACCAATGATCCTTCTTAATACTTAGAGGGAAGGCCCTAGGCACAAAGGGAAAGGTTGGCTGGCAAGAGTGTCGAACTGCTTAGGATTATTCCCAGTTAAATCCTAAGCAGTTCTGGGCCTCCCACTTTCTTCCTGAGCTTTCACTTAATAGCTGCAGGCCTGACTTTAAAGTTTTTCAGATTTCCAAGACCATTTTTTGTCCAAAAAGAATTTGGCAGTCCAGCCATAAATCCTCTCATTCACCTGTTGTGTGACTTTGCTATCCCCAAAACCAAAAAGTGAGTTTTAAGCAATAATCATCCACTCCCTCTTCTGGCCTTGCACCTAGAGCCACACCTGCTAATAATTCTTGCACAGCCATAGCAACAGCTCTGAGTTTCTCAGCAGGTGTAATAACACAGGGCCTCACACTTTGTCTCTCAGTGTATAATCAGAATTGTATACAGACTACAGTAACTACAATTCCAGTCCAGCATTTGATATGATGTATCTGCTTTGATGTGTTGATTTTTTTTTCTTTATATGTGGTGGATCATTGCAATCATAAACATTTGAATGACCTTTTCACCACACACTTTACGGTTCCTCTTTGAAGAATAAATTCTAATGATGTTCTTTTAAGAGGAGTCACCCAAGTGATATTAAACCTTTGAAGAAGCCTTCCCCGCTTTCAAAGCACTGACTGATAACATCCCAATGTGACCTTTTTGCCTTCCTTTGAGATGCCAGAGGTACCTGAAAAGGCAGTTGGGAAAGTGCATATGCAGAACGGGGAGGAAAAAAAGAGAAAAAGTAGGATTCCATCTCTTACTAGCCCATGTAGATACATTTTAGGCAATAAAGTGAAGAAGTTTTCTGGAACAGCTGCAACGCATTCCCTGGAGCAGGAAATCTACTGTCATTAGAATTAATCTCATAATGTATCATATCAGGAATAATCATAGAATCATAGAATCATAGAATCATTAAGGTTGGAAAAGATCTCTAAGATCATCGAGTCCAACCGTCAATCCAACACCACCATGCCCACTAAACCATGTCCCTAAGCGCCTCGTCTACACGTCTTTTAAATACTTCCAGGAATGGTGACTCAACCACTTCCCTGGGGCAGCCTCTTCCAAGGCCTGACCACTCTTTCAGTAAAGAAGTTTTTCCTAATGTCCAGTCTAAACCTCCCCTGGTGCAACTTGAGGCCATTTCCTCTCGTCTTATCGCTTGTTACTTGGCAGAAGAGACCAACCCCCACCTCGCTACAACCTCCTTTCAGGTAGTTGTAGAGCGCGATGAGGTCTCCCCTCAGCCTCCTCTTCTCCAGGTTAAACAGCCCCAGTTCCCTCAGCCGCTCCTCATAAGACTTGTTCTCCAGACCCTTCACCAGCTTCGTTGCCCTTCCCTGGACATGCTCCAGCACCTCAATGTCCTTCTTGTAGTGAGGGGCCCAAAACTGAACACACTATTCCAGGTGCGGCCTCACCAGGGCTGAGTACAGGGGCACGATCACCTCCCTACTCCTGCTGGCCACACTATTTCTGATACAGAAAGACAGTGTAAGACAGCAAGACAGTGAGCTGAATAAGTGCCATACAGCAATATTGGGAGCCTTATACGCAACCTTGCTGATGAGATACATATCCTGTAAATAATGTATTGATTTTCCTTAATAGAAGGCCACTGGAAAAAATCAAGCAGGAAAGCAACAGCTGGATCTGGATAAATTGCTTCGAAATGAACGCAGTGGGAAGGGGAAGGAGGAGGGGGGAGCCATGGCAACAGCTTCTTTCTGTGCTGCATCTCCCAAAATTAGAAAACCATTTTGCCAGTGCTGGGAACAGGTGAATCGAAAGCTATGAAAAAAAATATTTATAAAGCATTTTCATCTCTGGAAAAGAGGATGATGTAAAAGTCTGTTTTTCTGTAAAAAATACTTGTCTCTATCCCGAAGGTGAGGTAGTTGATCCTTGAGCTAAAGGAATGCATGACTGTGCCCAGATCTTAGAGAGGGTCTCTTGGAAACTGAGACCTATCAAGATCACAATGTGTAGACAACCACTGAGCTAAACATGTGCATAGACAGCTTATTGCATAAAGATTGATTTTCTCTGAAAAGCCTTGGTTCTAAATAAATAATACTTGGCTTTAAGAAGGCTGTCTGGTCAGTTTATTAACAACATGTTACTGTTTCTGGAAAGAACAGAAGGGCAAAATAGCACTTAGACCTGCTGAGACAATCTCAATTAGTGTTGGGCCATTGCAGCCCAGGGCTGTGTATCAAAAGTGGGAGAAACACAGTGTTCCCCTCTGAGGAAAAACAACAGACCATGCACCAAGACCTCAGAAAGGAGATCAACAAGTACGAGAGGTGAGTTAGATTATTAATAATAATAGCAATTGCTTGCATCCCAATATTTTGCTTAAAAAGAAGATAGTAGCTTTTGTCTATTGTGATAATAGTTTCTTAATAGGTACCAAATGAGCTAATATTAACAAATGAAATACAGGGTAACAATAAATTGTTTAGTAGGACTAATAAGAGCAAAAACAAGGAACGGCCTGCTCTATTATTCAGCCAGATGGAGAAATATAGTTGATGATGCTGGGAAGGTTGAAGCATTTAGTGCCATTTAATGGAGTCTTCACTCAAAGGGTTAGTGGCCTAACATCAGCAAGAAATGTATAAAAGTTTTTGGTGGAAGAGAAAAAGATCAGAATATGAAATGTTAAGACAAATCAGATGTTCATACATAAGTGAACCTGATAAAGTTCACCTTAGAGTATATAGGGAGCTAGTTGAAGTAGCTGCCTCTGAGAACCTGAAGAAATGGTGAATTTCCAGAAAACTAAGACAGATGTACTGGTCTTCAAAAGTGGAAGAAAAATGACACTGGAAATTTCAGGTAACTCCCTACCCAGGAAAACGTGGGAACAAATAACCCAGCTATATAATTTTAAGCAGCTAGGAGACAAACAGCCAACAGGCAGGTGTCAAGGGCAAACCCTCTCTACTTTTAGTTTTGTACGTAGGAGGAAAGGCTGTAAATGATGGGTATCTTCACTTTAGTCTTTTGATGCTGTTTCACACAATATTATTTATAAGCACATTGAAGAAACATGGTCTCAGTGAAATTGTTAACAAATGGTGCTCAGTTGGTCTGCAACCTCAGGGACAAGTCACCAGTGGTTGGCAGACTGATGAATATATCAAACATCATTGTCGCGAATGAGTGGTTTAGAGGCCGCTTAAAGAATCACCGTCAAAGGTATTAGCAAAAAGTGATTTTAATAGAGATTTATAAAAGCACAACTTAACAGAGTTCGATGGCAAGGTTCACTCTATCACTTACTCACGGATGAACTATGCAAAGGAAAATCGTGTTATAATTGGGCTGGAATTATTTGTACAGAGACCAAGGATGAAAAGGGTAAGGGAGACCCTCCCGTTGAGTCACAAGGTTCAGAGAAGACCCAGCTGGATCCAATCTTAGTCTCAGACTTGAACAATGGTTTATGTCTATGTTGTGGTTTAACCCGGCAGGCAGCTAAACACCACACAGCCGCTCGCTCATTGAATGTCGTTGACTAGCAGTGTACTTCGCAACAACTGAAAACACCAGTGTGTTATCAACATTCTTCTCATACTAAATCCAAAACACAGCACTAGCAAGAAATTTAACTCTATCCCAGCTGAAACCAGGACAGTCTAAGGGTAAGGAGACCCTCCTGTTGAGTCACGAGGTCCAGAGTAGACTCCCTTGCTTTCCAAACTCCTTCTCAGAGAGGAGTCTAAGTGCAGCTGGACCTATCCCTAGTCTCAGACTTGGACAACGGTTTATGTCTAGTACTATATGTCTTTAGCAGCAGCCTAAGGTTCATTCCCAGTTTTAAGATAGATCACAATGTTTTAGCAGCGCTTAATCATTAACTAATTTAACACTTACAAAGTAAGTTAGTAGAGTCTACTACAATCACGACTTAATTACAAATTATGCTTACTATTAGTTCAGACACACACAGACAGAAATATGTATATAAATGTACAAAAGGTACCTGTTAAAAATTCCCCTCAGGAATTTCTTCCCCTCAGGGAAGAAATATTCACGTCAAATGTGTAGGCATTTTTTTCTCAATTGGCGAAGGGTTGAGCCTTGAGGAGTGAAGGATTTCAACCCAGGTCCTGTCGTCAGCTTTCAGTGATGGTCCTCCGAATATCACAGACCCGAGGGGCCATGAGCTCTGAGAGGCGTCCCACTCCGAGGGAGATGGTGGATGCAGCCCACTGCGGTCCAGGGGAGCTCAAAGGCTCTCACTTAGGAACACCATTTATAGGTTCACAAGATGATTGACTTTAGTCATCTGTAAGTTTCCATCCCGGCCACAGTCTGAGGTGGTAGTTACTAAAATTCTCAAGGTTTCAGTGTTGTGACACCTGAGCTGCAACCCAGATAAGGGTATCAGGGGATGACACCTGGGCCAGGCAGTGGGAGTACGTTCCCAGCCTCAGCTAAGCAGAGTTTCTGATACAGTCAAGGAGCGCTCAGCTGCCCGACTCAATACACCAAGGCCAGGGTTCCACAGGAATTTCTGAGATCAACAAGCAGCCCAGGAGAAGAGGAATGCACCACCACAAACATTCACTTGTGTTTTCTCCTGGGTTAGGTAATGAAGAGGAAACGTCCCTGTTAAAATGTGGAAGCAGGACAAAGTGGAAAGAGGAAGTCAATATCCACTTTCAGAAGACACAATTAAAATGAAAATATATCTCCTGACAACAAGAAGAAACAAACAGGATGCTTTTCAACAGGGACAAGGGCAAAGACCTTCAGTTTGGTGGGAATAATCAGCCACCTCAGCTGAGGACTGGAAATCACTGGCTGATAGAAGAAGGTGGCTTATTGTCTCTAATAGATCACAAGTTGAGCATGACTTACTCAAGCTGCTGAGAAATAATGGAAGTCTGTATAGAGAAGTGGAAACATGAATGTAGACAAGCAGCAATCACACTGTTCTTTCTACTCATGCTCAGCTAGAGAAATACGCCCAGTCTGGGGCACTGCACATCTGGAGAGATGTTGATTGAGCTGAGCAGGAAAAGGCCAGAGAAGAGCAAAGAGGAGAATCAAGAACTACTTGAAGACATCTGAAAGAAGGGTGATTCTTTATTTTAAACAAAGGATAGTTCTGTGGCAATATGCTTAAGGATGCCAGGTTGATGGAGGTACTGAATATCAACTAAGTACAGGACAAGTAGGGAAAAGTCGGGAAGATTAGGCTACATTTTAAGGAACACTTTCTAATGATGAAGCACTAGGCTGTCTTAGGCAGCGGTGGAGTCTGCACCAGTGAAGATTTTTAAGGATATGTCAGGGGAAAAAAAAGTGTGTTAAGAGTAGGCTATTTAATCCTGCCCTGGAAAAAGGGGAACTAACCCAAATGTAAACTCCAGTTCTATCTTCTGTGAGCCCATGATTTGAAAAGCATAGCAGTTTTGTCCTGACAAAGCCACCACTTTCTTCCCAAGCCAGAGGCAAGTGAATGATGGGATCTGCTTAGGCATTTCCTGCACACAGAAATGTTGTCAGAGGAATCATTGAGAAACTGCGGACTAGAACAGGGAGCTTATCAAACTAGAAATGGATTTTTGGAGAAACACAAATAGAACAAGGAGAAAGGATTCAAGGCCAGTGTTGCACAAACCCATAAGACTTAGAGCTTAGCCTCCAAAATGTTCTCCAGGGACACAGTGATCGTGCATCCATCTGTATCTTTGCTTTTCTCTCTAACTCAAGAGGAGCACACGAGAAATACATCATGCTGCACCAAACATCTCCTGGTATGGGCACGTTGAAGATACCGTGACAACAAGACAGCAGGTCAGCCTGGCCAGGCAACAACTGCTGTTGGGACCAAGGGCAGCTCTCAAGGAAAGGGAGCTGAAGGCAAGATGCATCCTACAGCGAGCAGAGTCCTGGCACCATGGAGAAACAGGCTAATAACCTGGAGGGGCTGAGAGCTGGAAAGGTGTGACATAGACTCATTTGCCTATGTGTCTGAAAGTGACATGCTTTGAATCTGGACCTCTTTCAAAGGTAACATGAACAGTGATTCTCGTTCCTCTCCGATTAGCAAAAAACAAAATTACAGGTTTTGACTTGTTGCTTTAAATAAGCAATAGAAATATAAGGAAGTGGTTAACGTTGCTGCTGTGAGAAAACCTAACCAACTGCTGGATGACATCTGGTTCTGAAAAAAAAGAGAACGGACAAAAATTTCAAAAATATTCAAAAAGTGAATTTTAACTTATATCCAGAATGCAAATATTCTGGAGCATTTCTTATTTTTCTAAAGTGTAATGACTGCACATCTGAGTTAAACAGGAAAGAAACAGTTTTGGTTTATTTTGTTTTGTTTTGTTTCCATTTTGGAGTGGGCTTTGGTTTTTTCTTCCTGGAAATTTTTGGGATAGGTGATGTAAATCTTACTTCAGCATCTTATTACTCCATTAACAGAGCTAGATGAGGAATGCAGTGATGAATCAGGTTCAGTGTGTAGCAATTTTCAAGTACTTTATGAATAGTAGCTAGCTGGTTTCTTAGAAGTCATAAAAGGTTTGGAGGGCATGTAGTTATCCTCCTCACTGAAAGATGAGTTCTAGAGCAGGGCGATAACATATGATACCCCTGTTCTTAGAAAGTCATGGGAAACAGGATAAGAACAAAAACCTCAATGTCACAGTCCTGTACTCGGATGACTAAATCATATGTTTGCACTGAGTCATAAAAGATAGCAGGAAGGAAGTAAATACTCAAGATCAGCACTTAATGCAGATAAGCACAGATCTTCCTCTAGTGGTTCAAAGGATAAGACTTGGATCAGTTTTCAAAAAAGTGCTCTCTCATCAGAACAGCTGGTCAGAACATGAGATTTGGAGGCTTCTTTTGTAGGAGGCTGATGGCCCACCTGCTGGGGTGCATAGTCCTCAGTTGAGGCACATAACCATAAAACAGTAAACTAGTAGCTCCAGGGCAGTCTGTGAGAATTGTTTCGGATTAATTTGTCAACTGCATGTACAAAATTTGTCTCTGGCAGGGTAGGGGGATGCTGTTTTTTCCACAAAGATAGAGATACTTTGCAAAAGTAATTTGCTAAGTTGAAAAATGGAAATTTTCATGCAGGGAAGAAAAGTTAGCTAACTTTTAAATACACCCTGTTCTGCAGCTTTTACTCAGCCAGTTATGGCCACCTTTTCGAAATATCTCAAGACCTGACATACTGAACTTTTGAGAAGTTGGCCTCTGATTTTGGCACCCAAAAAGGCATGTCAGTACTTCTCGTGGTGAGTCTGAGTGCTGAAATGTTAGTACTAGAGCTCTTGGAGATGGTGCCAAATAAGAGTGTGATTGATTGCTGATACTTTTTACTCCGCAAAAAGCAGAGATCTTGAGGTCTGGTAATTGTAACTTTACTGTAGATTTGGTTGCATGTTGGTTTATATTCTTCTATAGCTCCGTGCAACCAACTATATCATTTGCACACAAATCTTCCCTGCACAGAATAAACCCAGAAGGAAATCCAGAACAAATAGAGGTGCAGAGATTGTTCAGTTCCAGTACTCCACCCAGCTCCTGCAGCCCCACTCACACACACTACTCTCCATCTCGCCTTCTGTATAAACATGTCTTGTTACTATGGCAACATCTACATCAAGTTTTCCTTTCATTAAATGGTATTTTTGAGCTATGGAACACATTCTGAGCTGGGAACAAACAAAAATGCATTAACTGCATTCTTTATAATTTGAGAAAGGGTTGTTAAGAAAAATAAAACCATGAGGGCTTGGAGGCCGGATTTTTATTTTAAATCTCTTGGCATTAAAGCTGTCTATAAAATTTCTACTGAAACAGTTTCTCAAGGAAATGTCAAATCATTGACCCCAAGATATCTTCATTCAAGGGAACCTTTGCTATAGATGAGGCAGGCTTCAAGAGATCATACGTGAGTTGCTCATTGGATGCTATAGACCTTGTAGAGGCAGCATCCTGAAAGTTTTGGGAGTCCAGGGAGCTTTAAGAAGCTTGGTTGGAGCCACAGTTCTCAATATTCCCAGTCCCTGTTTCTGCAGAACTGGGTCTCCAGGCCTGTGCATGTGTTCTCAGGGCCTTGACTTTCAGATGGTATGAGTCAGGTCTTGCATGGGAAATGCTAATTCAAGGGGAAACTGAAAATGACACTGTTCACTGAACAGGGCTTGTTTTGGTTTTGTTTCCAGTTCACAGTTCATGGTTCATTTAGAGTGAGTTTTGGGGGGTGTTTTGTTTTGGTTTGCTTTTTTAGGCCAAATTTAAAAGCAAATTTCAAAAATAAACAAAAATAATTGTTTATTAATGTAAAATACAGTGTTCAACATATCATTTATTGTGTAGCTATCCTGCTGTTGTATATACTACAGTAACTTGGGTGCTGATTCTCAGGCTCATAAATGTCATAAGGAACAATCAGAAAAAACTCACTTTAATCTTCAGCATATTTTAGGCCATTAATCTTAACTGCCAATTCCTACGCTGAGATTGTGTCAAATGAAATTATACCTTCCACAAAGACATCATATCGTGGCCTCCAGAAGTGTAAAAATGAATCATCTATAATTTTTCTGGATAGTCTATTTCATCAATTAGTCACTTTTTGGGGTTAAAGATGTGTATTTAGTTTATAACTTGAACTTGTCTGACTTCAGGTTCTAGCAACTTGTCCTGACTGTGCTTTTCTACAGAAAGCCCTTTAATTCCCAATGTTTTTTTCCTGGCATGAAGGTACATATACACTGTCAGCAAGTAACCTTGCAGTATTTATTTAATAAACTTAATAGATTGAGTTGTTTTTCATCTCCATTGCAATTTTCTAGGTAAAGTATCACTTTTATGGTTCATTTCTCTACTCTGCAATATTAAAACTATGGACAAGGGAACTGAGATGTTGTGGGAAGCTGCTGGAGGATTGTTTTGTGCAAGAGTAAATGGGGAAAAGAGAGAGTAAAGACTGCTTTTGTATCCATCCTACCTAACAAGAGTTACATGGAATGATCCGCTTTCACAGCTGTGCTACTTCTTCTGTCTGAATGGAGGCTATGCCTCTGCTTAGCGTCACAGAGTGTGTATGACTCAAGGTACAAGGGGAAATGGGGAGCACTGCAAAGAAGACTCCAGCAAGATTTGTCTTATTTGTGCGCATAGTCTGATTTAATCACTGTTTTGGCCCTACCCACTGCATCTGCCCACCGAGGATTTTTATGAGCAAGAGTGTAGTGTGCAACTGCCTGCTCCCCCTTAGCGCTCACTCCTCCAAGGGATTCTTTGTGTCATCCACACACTGCGGCAGCTTTGATGTCATACTTATTTCCTAGTCATCAATAATAAACCACACTAGGTCTAATGCAGCATTATGTTGACTGGCATTAATCGCATTGCTATGATTTCATTTCTTAAAAATTCAACCTTATACCACATTAGTCCTGATTTAACCTGTGACAGATGTCAAGATTACAGCTTATTTATCAAATAAAGTTTAAAAAAATGCCATTTTTAGCCAGTGCCATGATGTTCTTCCAGTCCTCCAAAGTGTATCTCTGGTTCTAAGATTTTTTAGGTGAAATGGAACAAATCAGAGATCTCCCAGACAATTCTTATGGAATGCCATATGTGTGGTTTTTTTTTTTTCTAGTTGATAGTATGTGTCTAAGTTACTAAAGAGTGATAAAACATTTCTTCTTGTTTACGTGCTAAAAGTAGTGCTGGACAGAGATTTGTAGCTAAGAAACTGTTACCTTGGACATGCTAATTTGTTGAAACATAAATGATGCCATGCTGAGAATATTTACTTGAAATATCAGACACCTCAGTTGAGCTTTTTATTTTCGCTAATTTTCTCCTTATCAGTTTCACTCCTTACTTTACATGGCTCTGGAAAATTAGTTCATTTGAAGGAAGTGTCTATTCTGGAGAGTAGCTGTCTTCTGCTCTTCCCTTCTGAGATTGATCAAGTAAGGGTCTCCCTCAGCCTACCCACTCCAACTACCGTGTCCTGTACCCTTTCCTTCCGTTTTGCCTTCATCTTTCTTGGGGAAAATGAGTGAAACTAATGTGCCATGGTAACACACTGTTCACCTTGATTGTCTGTTCGATTCTTGGATGTACCTGCTCTGTCTGTCTGTTTCAGATGTAAGATCTTAGGGGAAGGAAATAATTACCATTTCATTTTGCCAAAATGCCTACTACAGTGATAGATTGCAACTTACCTGAGACACATCCTATTCCTTTTCATTTACTCAGAATATGGAAATATACAGAAATTTGTTTGCTTTGGTCGATTTTTAAGAAACAAGCATAACGGTGACAAACATAATGGTGATGATGTTGACAACAATAATAATAACTACAACAATAGCAGACTTTAAATGGAGATTTTTCACATCCAACTCAAATGAATCTTCCTGTTAAATTTTAGTAATGCCAATTTTACTGCATCCCAAAGAGAATTTATAATCCTCTGAACATTTCTTGGACTCCTCTTACTGATTTTTCTTTTTTTTCATTCATTGTTGCATCACTGCAGTTCTGAGTTCAGTGCCTCCTTATCCTTATAATGACACTCCTCTGCTCCAGCTAGTTTTTAGCTTCCACCTGACAAAGTTATTTTGCTTTTCCCCCTTTCTTCCACATCCTCTCCCTGCTTTTCGTTAAAACTAGTATCTGCAACTTCACATACCTTCTGTGGGTTATCTCCTCTGTTTTCTGCCTCTTTTTTTTTTCATTTTAGACTCACCTTTCCCTCAGCTCCTTTACAAAATCCTTGAAGTTTCGACTATGCATGTTGCTCCAAATGCTGCCATAGGTCCCTATGTGTGTCAACATGTATGGAAGGTTTTCAAATAGCTTCACATTTCTGCCAAGTCTTCCATTTTCTCTAACATGCATTTTCAGGCCAGGGAAACAAAATACCTCTTCTACAGTTTTCTTCTGTTTGCCATCGTGTGTTCCCCAATAGCATTTTGCTCTGGTCCTAAGAGAAAGATTTGTCTGCGGTTGATTTACTAAGCCTTTTCTAATGTTTTGATACTTAAACCAAAGTAGAATATATCTTGGGTGTCTTTTTCCATTGAGTTGCAGTTCACACAATACACTCTACCTGTTCTTTACCTTTCAGTTTCTGCAGCTTTTACTTCAAAATGAGGTGTTCTTTCATTTTCCCAGTTACTACGGGACACATACATTTACAAAGCTAAAACACATATCTTCTGCAGTAGTGTCAGCAAAGTTAAGTCTTCAAATGCCAGACATCTCTCCTACTGTCTGGAAGAAGAACATTTCATACCCTCCACCGATCACAGCAGTAGTGTCCTCTTTTTCTGTATTTATTATTTATGTTCTTGGCTGAGGATTCATGACAGCTGACTTCTCTATCAACTTCTAGACACACAAACACTTTGATGTTGTGACACCTAGCACCATCCTGTCTTACAGCTAGGTAACTAGATAACAGCAGGATCTATGAAGGTCTGGAGAGGTTTTACACATGCACAAGAGAAGCACGTTTCCACAAAATGAGTCTTTTAGATGGAAACTGATAGAATAGCAGCTTTGGGATTAGGCATCTCTAGGTTACCTGTGAACACTAAGGTACCAGAGGGACACCACTGTATCTTTCTGAATCTCACCCGCGTTGCAGTTCATTATCTCTGTGCACAACTGTGCTCAGGAAATGGGCATTAAGGACTTCAGTTGAAGAGTCTGTTGACTCAACTGGGAATGAAACAGGGCCTGATTTACCTATTTGTGAAAACACAATCCTAATCATTCATTATTTTCACCATTATTTTATGATTAATAAGCTTGAAATATACGTATTGTGGAGAGCTTTGAATAAATCTCCTCAGATAACGGATCAGGGAAAAAAACCCTAATACCTTAGCATCAAGATTTAAAATCTATTGCTTGAATAGATTAAGCATTAAAACATGAGGAAAAATATCTTTTTACTTCCTTTGAAAATGGATTAATGAAAGGAATATTTTTGTTTAGGACTAGTACAGTTTGTTTTCTGCCATTAATCACTTTAATGTCCTAGAATATTCTGAACCCATGCTCTGATGTCTCTAATTGGCAGTGAGGCAACCTAATTACAGGAAGATACACCCAAAGCTATGTCACTTAAGGTGAACGTATCATGAGGTAATTTTAGAGGCACTTGAATGAAACGGGCTAAAGATGCAGGCCCACAGACTGACCAGATTGCCAGGAGGAATAGGTAGCATTGGGGAGACATTTTTACAGAGAATAGGGACAGGAGAAACCACTTCAGTGCGAAGGGTATGCAGAACTGAAAAGATACCATTTTAGCCAGAATAGGCAGGGAATCTACTGATCCAAACACAAACAAATCAAGCTTAAATTTTCTAGGTACATAAATTGTTTATCACAATTTGACAGAACCTAGGAACAGAGAGGTTAAAATCAAAAGACTAACTTAGGAGGCATTTGTTCTTAGAGACCCAAACTATGCTCTGTCTCAGAGTTCCTCAACTAACTCTATATCTATGGACACTTTTGCCTCCTAGCAGACTCACTTCCTTATAGTTTAAGGAGTTCTCACGTATGCCAAGCACTTCCTTCCTTCCTTCTACAGCACTTTGGCAATATTGCATCCAGCCTTCAGTGCTGTTCACTGTCAGTGTTGATTGGTGAGTGGATTAACTGCAAGATATATTGGATAGTTTGAGTTGAAAATAATTTTTTGAGACCACAAATATATAATATAATGTCTTATTCAGTTTGATGATGGCACACATGATGTTGATACTGCATGGTACATCTACTCAAGGAAGAAGCATCAGGTTAGAAAGCCAACTGTATCCTGGGCTGCATAAAAAGAAGCATGGTCACTAAGTCAAGGGAGGTGATTCTGCCCCTCTACTCTGCTCTTGTGAGACCCCACCTGGAGTACTGCATCCAGCTCTGGAGTCCTCAGGACAAGAAAGACATGGACCTGTTGAAGCGGGTCCAGAGGGGGGCCATGAAAATTATCAGAGGGGTGGAACACCTCTCCTATGAGGAAAGGCTGAGAGAGTTGGGGTTGTTCAGCCTGGAGAAGAGAAGGCTTCGGGGAGACCTTATTGCAGCCTTTCAGTAATTAAAGGGGGCTTATAAGAAAGATGGCAGCAAACTTTTTAGCAAGGCCTGTTGCGACAGGACAAAGGGTAATGGTTTTAAACTACAAGAGGGTAGATTTAGGCTAGATATATGGAAGACATTTTTTACAATGAGGGTGGTGAAACACTGGCACAGGTTGCCCAGAGAGGTGGTAGATGCCCCATCCCTGGCAACATTCAAGGTCAGGTTGGACGGGGCTCTGAGCAACCTGATCTAGTTGAAGATGTCCCGGCCCATAGCAGGGGAGTTGGACTAGATGACCTTTAAAGGTCCCTTTCAATCCAAACTATTCTATGATTCTATGATTCTGTGATTCTATTAACTGGCAAAAATATGAGATCAGGCATACTTTTATAGTCAAATAAGCAACCACTTCCAATAGCAGTAGGTGGGTCACCATTCCCATATGGCTCCTTTTTTTAATAAAAGAAAATATTGGTAGGTTGGAATATTAATGACTTATGAAGCACAACTAATAAAAAATGTCATTACACAGGTGATATTCATGAGGGCACTAAATGCTTTGATGGTAAATTCCCCTGTGATAAACACAAACTGAGCTTCCAGTCAGGTCACACTAATGGTCAGAGGTTGATTCACGTGTCACCAGTCAGCAAAAAGGTTGAAACTTGCTTTCATAATAATGATGCTGGAAATGATTAGGTTTTAACCCCTTATATGTCATATTTCCACAGCTTCTTGTATATGTATGTTGTAAAAATGTCTTAGTGCAAGGTCTGCAGCAGCAGAACCTCACAGTTACTTTAACTGAATGGCTTAACCTAATGCTTTGCTTAATGCATTGACATGAAATAAGCTGACTTTAGTCAGCTTATTGTAACCAAAAGCAGAAGTGCCCTTCAAATGTAACACATTATAATGACTTCTATTAAAACAGTGCAACTGGCACCTGGCTGAGTTTCAATAGTTCCTCTGAATGCCCTGACTGACACGTTAAACACGGGCCTATTGTGTGTTTTGCTGCAGTGTTAAGGCAGGCACAGCCCAGCAAAGAGGAGCAGTACCCAGGGAGCAGGGGAAGAATGTGGCTGGAGATTTTGTAGGTAAAACTAAATGTAGCTTTGCCATCTGTTCCAATGTGTAAACAGATTAGGGGTGTCATGCTTTTTATCTGGATCAGCTCATTTCTCTCCCATTAAGTCACGGATATGCTATGTAAATCCAGATTTGCTTTGACTAATTTGAATTTAGAACAATATCTTATCTCACTGGGCCACCCAGGCAAAAGCGATAAAATAAAAGAGAGTGTTTTTCCTGTTCTGTAATTAACATTTCATAGCCTCTATCTGCAACAAATTATCAGTTCAGAGTCTCTTCTGTTCCTGTAGTCCAGCCTTCTCAGGTAATTGGTGTTCTAGCAGACATTAATGCAAACACAGACTGTTTGAGACACTGTGGTATCATATCTGGACTTTATGAATAGATCTGTAGAAGTCATCATCCAAAAACAGAGAGATGGAATCTTTCCGCAGCTTTAAATATTCACAGAATTCATCCAATTTTAATATGGTGACTGTAATAAACAAATAGTGTTTTTTCTTGGTGTTTAGAGAAAACCAACTCTGTCCTGATTAGTGGTGGGATTTAGTTTATTAGCCCCTAAAAATAACAGGTTATTTGTCTTGCTCACTGTGACAATTTGACACTGCACATATGAAGACCTATTTTAAGCAGCCTCCAGTGGCTTTCTTCCAGAGGAAGATCCTCCCCTTTTCTGTGACTGACTAGCACAGCAACAGGCAAAATGTCCCAAGTAGGGAAAACACCATCTGATTTGCTAGGCAATAAATCACATCCTTTCCTGAGGCTTACATTGCATTTCTAGGTGCTTCTTTAAAAATTAATCAGCAACCGCGAAACAGGGATAGCAATTCTGTGATGTAGTCACGGGAAACTTAAGAATACTCAATTCCCTCTAAGTGGCTTGATGTGCCAGCATACTGAAGACATACCACAAGGAGGTATTAACAATGTAGGAAGTTCCTACAATCACCTTTCCCAACTGGTACTGGTGAGCTAACTGAGATCAGCTGTGTTGTCTTTCCTCACATGCTGTGTCTTGAGCACTGCTGTCACAATCCACAGAAGCAGATTTCCCTTGTGAAAATCCCTTCCTGAGGGTGAATTAATATATTACTTTGCTTTTCATTATGGAAGTCACATCAAAATATTCCTTTCCAAGTCAGCACAGTCACAACTAGCAAATTTCCAAATTTTTTCTTTGCCTTGTACAATGGAATGGTGTCTTTTCAATGTTCAGCCTGAAAGCAATAGAAGGGGATATTGTATATTGCTTTGAGATTTTTTATTAATCCCAGCCGAATAATACATCCTTCTCTCAGGAATGTGCTTTGTAGCTCTTCAACCACCATCAAACTTCTCTTTGCTGAGGTTTTGGGGGATTTTCTTTATTCTATCTTTTCTTTATTCTTCATCTTATGATGATAGCCAATGAGCCCAAACACAATTAGATTAATAATAATGCTCTTTTTATCTGTTAACATAAAATCCAGCATTTTTTGATGATAAGTGAGCCCAAAGAGGAGGTGTGATTTCCCATTGAAACAAGGGACATTTTAGTTCTGATTTCTATGGAGGGATTATTTTGCTTCTACAAATGGCTGCAGGTAAAATTTCTTTCCAAGAAATGCTGGTATCTATTCACTTTCCACTGAACTGAATGCAATCCAAACCTTTTACAGAATGAAACTATCAACTTTGCCCATCAGTTGCAACTTATTAAAGACAGTTGACCTTTGATAACTGTGAACACTCAATGGGATGATGCCATTTTGCAGCAGTCATCTTGATGGTGTACTGGAGGACTTAGACACGTATACGCACCTATAGAGGAGAGGAGAGTCTTTTTTCTAGATATTATTCTGTATTGTATAAACACCACAAGATATGCAGCATAGCTATGTCTCTCATAGGAGTGCTCTCAAAGGGTCAGATTTTCATTTTCTCTAAGGCACTATGAAGGAACTATATTGTAAATAGGAATTCAGACCCTGTTTTACTAGAGATTTGTGGTGTATTAGAGAAAAAACAAATGAAAGAGAAAAATAGAGAAAGGTAGAGAAAGCTACGCATGGAGCTTTTTGTAGAAATGGGCAGAATATATTAGGAAAAGAAGAAGAAAGTTTCTGGTAGCTGTAGCTGAGGGATAAAGGAGTGCATACACGTTGAAGCCTGATTAACAGAAGGGTGTGATATAAAGAAGTTATATCAGACATATTGATGGCAAAAGATCTTTGACAATAATGCGCTTAGCCATAAGAAGTGGTAAGGGTTCTCTTATCACCAGAGTCAGGATGAGGAAAACCATAAAGGATTGATTAACTGGAAATGGTAAAAGTCAGAGTTTTGGGGTTTGTGTACATGTCACTCTGTTTTTCAGACATGTATTTGTATTGTTCTGAGATGATAGACAATAACGTCATCAGGAAATTATTAATTCTGAAAATGAGGATGTCTTTTTGTATGTCTCATCAGTGAGTTTTATCCAAATTAATCAGATACACTGAGGGTAGAAAGGCTCTACAGAGGGACC
>NW_009208767.1:0-731 GCF_000690835.1 Fulmarus glacialis
CTGAATACATCTTATACAGGATGGTTAGCGTGCTTGCATGGACGAACCCTCGCCTCTCCAAAACGATCGATGAGAGATGTGAGTGGTATCCTGGGAACAGGACTAGGAGTATTAAGCAGCATAGATGCTGAAGTTTTAGCAAACAAAATAAACTTGGCAACAAGTGATTTGCATAAACTAGAACACCCATTACGATCTTCTTTAACGGCACTATGAGCTAGTCAATGGCTTTTAGCTAATATATTGCCTAAGTGGGAAAGAATTAATGAGAAAGACCACCAACTAATTATAGATGCATTTGGCATTACCCAGAATAATATTTCTCTAGCTCTTAGCTGCATACAAGCTCAGTTGTGGATACGATCTACCACGGCAGCAATTATAAGGGAAGGTGATGAGGGCACCTTGCCCACTGAAATTCGAAAGGTAATTTGGAATAATGCAACTAAATTTGAAAGGGAATTCCAACCTTGGTGGCATCTAATCAATTTTACCTATGACCCCACTGACAATAAACCCACAGCTTTTGTTTTGACAATATGCAATGCTTTGGTATACACCATATACCTAATAATTGCGCTGGGATTAAATCACAATGGAAGAGTCCTCTATCCATTAGAACATAGAGTATGGGCCCAACAAAATGGGAACAAATGGCAAACTATTGATGTTGATGCATGTATGGGAACAACAAGGATTTATTTGCCACAAAGGACGAGGATAAGGCTGAG
>NW_009208768.1:0-2780 GCF_000690835.1 Fulmarus glacialis
GCTGGATGTAGCACTCCTGGACGTGCTCAGCTACCGCTGGGTAAAGGTGGTTCATCTCGTACTCGGTGCTGTCGCAGGTGATGCTGAGCCTGGGAACAAAGACAAAGGTGGGTTCAGGTGAAGAGGCTGCCTGGGATTTCACTGAAGGGTTTTTAGTGCTGTTCTGTCCTTCCCGGGGAGGTTCCTTCGCTACGTGTTGGGCCAGATATTTGCTGGTTGCACCAAGAACCACAAGCGCTATGTTTGGCACCCCTTGGCTAGACCTGAATGCTTGTCACCAGCCCAACACACCACGCAGGAAGGGGTGACCCTTGCAACTCAACCCTGCAGCCCAGAGACCACCCCAACCCTTGCGTGGGCCATGGATGGCTCAGGAAATCACGCACAAAAATCCACCCAAATCTTTTATATCCCCCCCGCTGACCAACAGGTCTGTCCACACTCCGTGGGCACCTCCCACAGCAGCTAATGTCCCCTGGAAGGGCACATGAGTTCAATGGATGCCCACGTGTCCCCTGCTAGCCGGGATTAGCCAGCAAAACCAGGGTGGGCATCAGCAATTGCCCCGAGGAGCAGCAGAAATGCCTGGATCTCAGCATCCCTCTCCTCCCACCCGTGCCCGCGTCTGCAGCCGGAGCGGCAGCGCTGGCATCACCCTCTCACCAACCCCTCTCAACTGGTGAGTGCCTGAGCCAGCTCGTTTTAAGGTCTGGAGGGTGGCATGGAGGAGAGAGAGTGAAATCCAAGCCTCAGCTCTAATTTATCATATAAAAATGTCAGTGGGACTCACAGCGCCTGCCTGACCAGCACGACAGCAATGGTAATACTCGCGTTTTAATTGCCCACAGAGCAGCACAGAGCCCGGTGGCAGATTTATACTCTATTAAAAACTTCACCATTGTGTGTTCAAAATGCAGTTTTATAGAGAAAGACATAAAAAAAGAGAGAAAGGGAGAGAGCATGGAGGAGGTGGGGAGGAACGGGGTGGGAGAGAGGCGCAAACGTGCCTGGAAAGGCTATCGTTGCCTTCTGAAGTGTGAAGCTGGTCAAGACCAACACGTGCAAGCAACGGGCCGCTTTGCAGGCAGCGCCCTGCCTACATCGCCTTGGGCACAAAGGCACCTCAACGGGATTTCGGGAGGGAGGACACAAGGAAAATGGGTGCCGGGGATGGGGGGATCAAAGGGAACATCATCTGGCTGATGGCCCCCACAACCACCTCGCTGAGAAGGTCACAACTCACTGGAGAAACACCTCCTTCTTGTTGAGGAACCTGAAGAAGGTGGGCTCGCAGACCAGCCCGCGCTGCCGGCACGTCTCAGACGTGCCGGGTCTCCGACACCCACACCTGCAGCGAGTCCACCGGCGGCCAGGCGCGGGGGTCCCGGCTGGCGTTGGGGGACCACACCAGGTGAGTGGCGTTGGGGGACAGGGCCAGCGGGCTCGGAGGGCTTTGCATAGCAGGACTCTTGGCCTTGGGAGGCAGAGGAGGAGACGACGTGGTGCAGAAATCCTAGTGGGAGAGAAGACAGCGGGTCAGTGCCCAGGGGGACAGGACGAGACATTGGGGATGGGGAAGGGAGGCTGCTGGTGGGACAGGAGGACACTTGGGCTGCTAAGTTTGCTCCTCAGGTTGAGGTCACCTGCATGCGTAGATGGCATCTCCTGCTGTGGGAGATGAAGGCACCAGCCTCCTCTTCTCCCAGTGCTGCCTTATTCTCTGCAGCAGAAAGGCCTTGACCCAGCCTCAGCACCCCCAGCCACCCTCCACCAACCCCCCAGCGTCTTTGGTTCATGACAAATCTCCCCAGCCCCCATCTCCTGGTGCTCTCTGCAATTAGGCCAGTGGCTGCACAGGGCTGGGACCTGGGGTCCCTCGCTGGGGAGCTGCACTGGGTCAGCGGTTGCTGGCCCAGAGGAACAGGAACGGACCCATAGGAGGGTTGGCCAGGAGAACAGGGATGCTCCCCCAGGGAGGACCGGGATGCTCCCCCAGGCAGGACCAGGATGCTCCCCAACCTGGTGCTGAATGTAGGCGTGGATCCGCTCCAGCATCCCCTCGCAGGTGTACTCGTAAGGCAGGTAAGGGTCCACCTGTGAAGGGGGAAGAGCAGAGCGCAGGCAGCAAGCGGGGACAGTCTTGCCCTCCCCCTGGGTGACAGCAGTGCCCTGGGCAATGGCTCTCCCCACGGCTGTGTCTGTCCACCAAAGCAGGCAGGGCAGAAAACTGGGACTGGAAAAACTTCACAAGCGCTAGAGAAAGAGGGTGAAGGATTAATTTGGGTTCAACCCATGTTTTGCTGAAAATGAAGTCACCCTGTTCCATTTTAGTCTCACTTTTCTTCATTTTTCTAAGTTATGAAACAAAATCAGTTTTCATGCAATCGGTCACTTCCAATTAAAGCATGAACTGTTTCAGCCCAAGAAACACTCTGCAGCCACGGGCAAGGCGGGGAGTAATTTTAAAATACAGAGGAGGAGGACTGGTAAAGATGCCAAGCTAATCCAGAGCAAGAGCAGCGCGGTGGTGCCCTGGGTCTGGTCTAGCATCCCCTGATCCTCCGCTCCCACGTGCTCCGACCTGGGCACGGCTCTGCCTGCTCAGAGAGGAAGGTCCGGGCTTCGCTGCCCCGGCGCTATGACCCACCAAACCCCCGGCCGGTGAAAAGCCCAGGGCTGGGACTGGCTGTGCACAATATAGGGAAAAAAAAAACCCCTCTCTTTCCCCACTGCCACTTCTCTTGCTGCCCAGCGCGGTGGCTGTGACGGGTGGAAGCCGG
>NW_009208768.1:2908-3146 GCF_000690835.1 Fulmarus glacialis
ACGGTGATGCCCACGGTGATGCCGGCACTGTCGCTGCACCCCCACTTTGGTACCTGCTATTTATACGGAGCCGGCAGTGCTTAAACCACAGCTGTATTTTTGGCACGGGTTACGAAACGCTGCCGGTCTTCGGGAGACTTCTGCCTGTGCTCACTTCCCGACATCGCATCTCCCTGTCCTGAGAGCCACCCTCGGGTCCTGGCGTGGGAAACCCCCTCCTCTGCACAGCGGCTCGGCA
>NW_009208768.1:3205-3773 GCF_000690835.1 Fulmarus glacialis
CGAGCAGGCAGAAGCAGGCAGCCAGGCTCCAGAACAAATTATTTTTTAAGGAACTTTCTGCCCTGGGAAGACAGATTTTTCCACACTCGCTTATTTTTCCAGAGAGATGTTACATGAGCCCCAGGACAGCGGTGCATGGAAGGGGCTGGTCCTGGGACCCCCCTTTCCCCCGTGCATCTCTGCATCTTCATGCAAAAGAAGGATTATAAGCAAAAACACCCCAAAGATAATTCATCCGGAAAACACTGTTTCTTCTATTTTCTGAGCTCTGCACCTCCAAAATAGCTATCTCCTTCTGAAGTACCTGTCAAACCCAAGCTCAAAGGCTCAGTCTGCTGAGAAGATCCCCCCCCCCTAACCCCCCCCCTGCCATAAATATCCCACCTGAGATCTCAGCAGGGCTGGAAATCACAGCTGCTCCGTCTAATTACAGATATGCACGCTAATCAGGGCTGACACGCTGACAGGCACCAATCCTGCCTCGGAATTGCTGGGGGCAGAGTCCTCCACAAAGCAAAACTGCCCCTCTCAGTCACAGAAAGCCCGAGCCGGGCTGGGTGCTGGGTGC
>NW_009208769.1:0-909 GCF_000690835.1 Fulmarus glacialis
GGCTTGTATCAGAAATAGTGTGGCCAGCCAGACTAGGGAAGTGATCGTCCCCCTACACTCGGCACTGGTGAGGCTGCACCTCGAATACTGTGTTCAGTGTTGGGCCCCTCACTACAAGAAGGACATTGAGGTGCTGGAGCGTGTCCCGAGAAGGGCAACAAAGCTGGTGAAGGGTCTAGAGAACAAGTCTTATGAGGAGCGGCTGAGGGAACTGGGACTGTTTACTGCGGATGAGAAGCAGCCAGACCTTATTACTCTCTCCAACTACCTGAAAGGAGGTTGTAGTGAGGTGGGTGTTGGTCTCTTTTCCCACGTAACAAGCGATAGGACGAGAGGAAATGGCCTCAAGTTGTGCCAGGGGAGGTTTAGGTTGCATGTTAGAAAACTTTTCTTCACTCAAAGGGTTCTCAAGCCTTGGAACAGGCTGCCCAGGGAAGTGGTTGAGTCACCATCCCTGGAGGTATTTAAAAGATCTGTAGATGTAGCACTTAGGGACATGGTTTAGTGGTGGACTTGGTAGTGCTAGGTTAACGGTTGGACTTGATGATCTTAAAGGTCTTTTCCAGCCTAAATAATTCTATGATTCTACGGTTCTATGAAAACACCTGTCTGCTTTTACTCATGCCATATATCCAAATGTCAAAGTTAAATAAAAGATTTCCCTGGTCTTGTCTGGAATCAAGGTAAAAAGTGAGTGTGTTTCACACAAAACAGTTTCCCTGCTGTCTCAGTTTACCAAGGTGTATGTTCCATGTGTTTGAGAGGTGCCTTCCTACCTATAGTATGAAGGGGAGTGGGGTCATATCAGGAGACCGGATTTACTTGGTAGTCTTTCTGTGCTTGTGCCGTATTGCACATCTAAACTTGATTTAGTTTGTGAGCTCTGCTGTTACTTATCCAATTTCTCTT
>NW_009208769.1:955-39894 GCF_000690835.1 Fulmarus glacialis
AAGTATAACTAATGTGAATTGTAGACATTGCATTTTCTGCTGCTTTTGCTTCGTTTAGCAATGCCTTTACTCTTGGACAGAGAATGATCCAAGTCTCTGGGAATTTTCCTGCTAATTTCTATAAGACTGCATAAAGTTTTCTTTGGTTTGATTAAAAGAGAAAAGAAATTTCATTTCAAGACAAACTTAATTGAAGTTTAACCCTGATAAGTAAAAGATTTGAAATTTTCTTTCCTTATTTTGTACAATTTTTCTCCTGTAGAGACCAAGAAAATTCTTCTTGGCCAGGATATATTTCACATACCCCAGTGGTTCTATAACACTTTGCTCTACAGTGTGGCAATCTCAGCCAGGCTTTAGAGCATTGTCATTACTGAGCTAGAAATGTTTCCATCCTGAATGCTTTGTCTTCATCATCCTTGCCATACTGTTTCATCATACACCCCTGGTTTTGTTCTATCCATAATTTTTATCTGGGTCATTTTCCTTTTTGCAGGTACGTACCAGAGTTTGACTGTTACATGCTTTATAAATATGTTCTTTTTTCCCCTGTACTGCATAGCTCCAGTCTTGCAGCAGATGTAGAAGTGTGATCAAGCAGGGATCTGTACCGTGAAAAAGTTCTTCATGGTATCAGTTGTGGGATCAAACCATAGATTTTGAATCGCCAAGTACAGATGTGCCACACTAAGAAGTTATATCCTGTCCTATTATTCAAACATTCATGTGTTTGAATTCAGAACAATGGAAAGCTGGAATATTTTGGCTGAATTGCCTTCAAGATGGTTACAGATGCAAGATCTGCTCTGTGTTTCCTTACATCAGGAAATTGCATGTCTTTCTTTTCTAGATTTGAACGCATTCATACAAAAAAAGGGAACTACAGTAAGTCACTAGTTTCAAACCAGGAAGAGGTAGATGATTTAGCAACCTTGGAGGTACTGGATGAGGTAAGAACCTCCTTTTTCACGTTTTCCTGAAGAGGGGTAATCACGTATTAAAACACAATGGTGTGCTGTTGATTTTCAAGTTCAATTATATTGTCACAATTCAATTGTGTAAGTGTACAATGGCATTTTACCAGTTTATGCCAAATATTTTAGATGAGATTTGCCGTGTCAGGAATGGTTCCAACTCAAAACTAAAACACCTCTGCAGTTACAGCCTTAGACCGAGCAGTATTGTAGCACCATTTGCTTAACAGGATTTATATTGCTGGATTTTATTACAGCTAAATGTCTGGTTTGCAATGATGTGTTAACCTGAAATTGGTCCAGGTCCAAGAACAAGCACCTTCTCCCCTGTTGCTTGGACATCTAGAGTTGTCTTAAACATGCTTATCATACTCTCCTAGGCTGGGTTCTCAGTGACTTACTATGGTGTGGATATGCATTGAGATCAATTTATGTCAGCTGAGGCTCTGACCTATCAATGCCTTCTGGTGAACTTTTGACAAAATTATTGATACAAATCTCACTGGTTTGTCGAAGTTCGAAAATGAGTCCACTAGGAGCAGGGGAACATGCATAAGAGGAGGGAAGTCTATTGTGTTATGCTTTAAGCTTCAAAACCAGAAAGAAGAATCAGGCCACAGCACATTATCTGCAGGTCTTAGAGGCCAGCAGTGGTTGTAAACAAACGGTCATTCTTCCTCTACCAGGCTGTGCATAGACTATAATTCACATTGTCGTATCTGTAAAACTTCTCTGGTACATTGTATCTTCGTCAGTCCAGAATATTCAATGTGGCTCTTGAACTGGTAAACTGACAGCCCACAGAACATCTTCCATCATCCAAGAGCTTGGTTTAGTAGCTTAATGTTTAGTTAATATCGATTGAGCTAATCCAGACTTCATCTACTGCACAAAGCTCAATCTTAAGCATTTTTTAAATATTGGGAATAGCCATATGCTACCAAGACTGGTTTTTATCTTTTGCCATGAAGCATGTAAACAATCTGAGGTAAAGAGAAGACACACAAAAAACCAGACGAGCCAGAAGTATATCCCATCTCCTCAGAGGTGGAGCATTCTCAGGAAAGTCCTCAGGAAACCTCCATCTAAAGGCATCATTTGACTATGTGATATTTTACTAAATCCAATCCAGTTTAAAACCTCTTTCACGTATGAATGGCAGCTTCTCAGAACTGTCTCCTTTGTTCCATTCAAACTTTTCTTCCAGTTTAGGTAGCCCCATCAGAAGAGCCAAACAGAAGACCTTCTATCAGTGCAAGAAATAATTTCAAAAAGGGCAGAAGTTGCCCTAAAAAATTCTGTTAATGTGAATCTGATTACGGCCAAAAGCAAGGTAGTATTCAAAACCAAAAAGGGAAGAGTTTATCAAGGCAATGGAAAACCAAGGTTTTCTCCTTATGTTTTCCTGTGAAGGAAATGTAACCTCTTCGGCTGTTGAGAATTCAGATTTTAAGTGCATTAACCAGAACACAGTGCACAACACTGTGAACAGATGGATGTGGAGGGAAAGCAATTCCTTCTGTGGTCCTCTGCTGCCAGTCGTTCTGTTCCAGTGGGAATAGAGCCTAAATATTTTCACATATACCTCAGAATAGCCTCAAGGCTGGTTTGAATTTCTTCATCCAGCTCTATGTCCTGTTTTGATTGGAAACCTAACCAGGCACTTTACATACCCAGCTCCATATGCAGAAGAAGCTGAGGGAAATTATGTCAAGAAATTGGGTATGCCACTAATGGACTCTTCTTTTTTCTTGGTTCAGGGAGAACTGGCTCTGCAGCAGCAAAGAACAATTACAGCAGAGACTGCTTGTTAATATAGAAAGATGCCTGATTGTTTGCATTAATAGGATCCAAACAGTTGAACATCCATTTTTATCGTAACTGAAAGTAATGTCAGAGCAGCTGCAATGGCAGTTATGAATTCAAGCATTCGGCTCTTGCTTGATGAGTTATATGAAGCTGTAGTGTTAGAAATGAAGACAGGACTGTCTCATGGAAACCTTTGATTAATTGAATTAAAGCAGTACTTATTAACTCATTTTTCTACAGGCACTTGGGGATCTGTAAGTATATATTGTTCAAACTGAGTTTGGACACAAGAAATTAGGAATGCCAGTGTGTTTGAAAGTGTTACTTACTTTTGATCATGATCAGTTGTATTCCTGACTATTAATACCTTCCGTCTCTATCCTCACTCATTGTAACTACATAAATATTTTATACATTTTTCTAATATTCTTTTTTTCCCCATGTGATTCCATGTTCCTATTCTTCCTTCATCAGAATACAGTAACAGAGCAGTTGCAGAAGGGTTACGCCAAGGATCAGATCTACACATATGTTGGGGACATTCTCATCGCTGTCAATCCATTTCGGAACATAGATATTTATTCTTCACAGGTGTGAAAATCTAGGTTTGGTTCTTTCAAACTAGCACTGATTTCCATTAAAATATGAATATTTGTGTTAAGTATAAAGTAAGACCATTCTTGAGAGTTACTTCAGTTCACTCTGAAAACCAGAATTACCAATACAGTTGTCCCTTCAAGTGCATGTTGACACACATCCTTATCATGTGCTGAATTTCAGCACAGAAATGAGAAACTCAAAAAAATTTAATTTCTGGTATCTTTATATCTATAGTGTAGATCATATCTGTATCATGTCTAAAGTGCAAACAGCTGTATCTGAGCAAGTCATCCATTTTAATCAATAGATGGAAATAGGATTTTTGAGGTATTGTTCTTCTAATGACTTTCAACATTCATTCTAGGATGAGATAAATTGTGCTAAACTTCATGAGATTGGTTGACTAGAGCCCCACAGAGTGTAAAGGCGCTAGCTGCCTATAGCAGCTAGTTCAGAAGTAGTATCTGTACAGATAAGTGCATTTATTCAGGTGAATCTTACCTCTCTTTGTGGGAGGGAGCATTCCTTCTCGTCCACTTCCCATAGAGAACTTCTGTGAATGGCTGGAGGTAGGAGCTGGGGGCTTTTCCTCTCAAGAGAGCTGGGGAAGCCATAGCTATTTAATTGATCAGACAGTTCACAAAGCAACCCTGGAAAATTTTAACTTTTGTGAATTTGCCTCCCCATTATACAAAAGGGAACAGATATGAAAGCCTGGTCATACACTAATTTGGCATTATTAATTATCAGATACTACAGATATAGAAAAGATCTTAAGTTTTGACATCAATATCATGCAGAAATACTAAGAGGATGTGAAATACAAATAAAATGAAATTGTTAGTTGGTCCTTGATGTCTGGCAACATTAAATTTTCTTCTAATAATTCGAGTTTTATAGTGTAATCAGGGCTGACATCATACAAAATTGTGCTTCATCTTTTTTAGCAGTTCTTATAGTACTAAGTACTACAGATTCATGGTATAGTGAGCGCAGTAACAGCTCACACAGGAAACATCACTGCTGGTAACCTCAGCATGCTGTGCACTAATCTGAAAATAAAACTAAACTCTGATAAAAAAAAAGTTGTTAAGGGACGCTGATAATGCTTTCATTTTTCTTACGCGTAGCATTCCAAACTGTATATTGGAGCCAAACGGACTGCCAACCCTCCTCATATTTTTGCTGTTGCTGACATAGGTTATCAGTCCATGGTGACATACAACTCTGATCAGGTAAAGATGAGGTGTCTTAATTAAATCCTTTGCTAGGCTGAGAGATATGTAATGAGCTCAGAGTCATACTCTTGTTCTCTGCAGTGTATCGTTATTTCTGGAGAAAGTGGAGCTGGCAAGACACAAAGTGCCCATCTTCTGGTAAAGGTATGTTTCAAAGGGGATACCTCTGTAAGGCTTTGCTATCTTAGGCTTAATCGACTGAACCTATGGACAGGGCATTGGTAGGGGAGCAAGACTGCAACACATTTTCCAAAGAACTTCTGTAAGGTCAGATTGGAACACGATGCTGACCTATCTACCCCTTCCTCCCTCCTGAACTAGGGTCACTTGACAATATTTTGGGGATTCTGCAAGGAAGTACCCACTGCAGCGAGGGCTGTGACTTAGTCTGTACCTTGTTTAATTAAGTGTCTTCAAATCACCCAAACTGTACTAAATAAAACACTCTTCTAGCTTTTCACCTCCTTCCACAACTAGATTGCTGTCAGTGGGACATGGTTATTCTGGGAAGTGACCACCATAATTGTCTAAATAAAATGCCATTTTTGCATGTCCCAGGTGAGATGCAAGCAGTATGGTGCAGTGCAGCAGTAAGCAGATGCTATCAAGGATCCTAAAAGTAGGCGGGCCATCTCAGAGTGCTGGACCACAGAAATTGATTAGTTCTGGTGTTGTCGTTATGTGCGTTATCTCTTCCAGCCAGCCATTAGTTCTGCAGATTGCTATATTCTTACAGGTTTCATGATATATACATGCCTTTCTTTCCATATGATTCACATAGGAATGGCTGCCCTGATGATGTCACACTTCACAATACCAACTAGAAGAGGAAAGAAACACTTAAGAATGAATGTATTTGAATGATTACTGATAATTTTAAGCAATATCTTTTTCATATCCAGGCTAATAACAGGACTCTACAGGAGAAGATCCTCCAGGTGAATAACCTCGTAGAAGCATTTGGGAATGCAGGCACTATCATCAATGATAACTCGAGCAGATTTGGAAAATATTTGGAAATGAAATTCACTTGTGGTGGCACTGTAGTAGGAGCTCAGATTTCAGAGTATCTCCTTGAAAAATCCAGAGTTGTCCACCAGGCAGTGTAAGTATAAAAATTATATTTGACTTAATTTGAGGGTTACAGAGTAGGCCTACAATGCAGGAAATTATCTTGGATCAAAACACGAAGATGAATAAGGTACTGGGATTTTTTCTTATAAACGATATATGAATAGCTTGTAAATCTGTAAGCTAGCTGGAAGTTACTCCTGATTTTTTCTTTCATTGCCTCCTGGGTTATTTAAACAAATCTCTTAAAAATGCATATGTGATATATAAAGTGTATCAGAATGTGTAAAGAATTAAAAACTTTCTAATAGTTCAGTTATTCTTCCACAATTTCTTTGTGGAAGTTTGAAGTACTGTGTTAAATATATCACTTGGATTTAATTCCTCTACGTTTCCTCTAGTATTGTAGGGGCTTTTTTTGTTTGTTTGTCTGCAAAGTACTGGTTTTCCATTTTGGACCATCTAGTAGGATTTGGTTATAAACGGTTATGGACCAAATGCAGAACAGATCCATTTCTGTCATGTGTGTATCTCATAATATAAAATGACAGAAAAATTAAATGGCATTTCTAGTTAATTTAAATTATTGACATACATTTTCTATCCTAATATATAGCACATCCAGATAAAAAATACTTTGGCAACTCCATTTCTGCCATAATAGCAATAGGAAAAACAGAGTTTGAGACAAGGAATGTTGTCACTGATTTAAATTTTTCCCCTTGCTGTTCTCTTACTCATTTTTACTCTTTTTGTAGTTCAGCATGACCTTGTTGGCCTGTTGTACATTTGTGACATGAAGAACAACTAAGTATTACTTGGAATGTTTCAATAAACAATTTAAAGTTAGAGGCAACTTTATTAAGTGGTGGTTTTTTTCCCAGTTGAACATAAGCACAGAAACTGCTTTTTCAGAATAAAATCAGCTTTTTCCTTAAAATACCACTTTTTTTCATAAGTTTTCATGGGTTTGTTCTGTGGCTGTCAGTTTGTATTTATATTTAGCCACATGCTGAGACAGGAGGTCGGCAAAGCATTTACGTGCCTCAAATGCTATTTAGGTAGGTGTAGATATCTGAATTCACAAGAAAATGCCACAGACATGTTTAGCGTGATCTTGTTTTCTACTACTGACTGTCCACAGTAAAATATGCAAACTAAGTTGGCACTGGATCTTGATCTAGGCACCCCCCATGCAGAGAGGAGTGCACTGGGCTCTGATCCTGTTTCACAAGAGCATGTAATGGTGCTCCTGAGACACACGCTTCAAGTCATGCAGAAATCGGGGGTTTGAACACGATTCCTTTTTGCCATTTCATAGTGAGTGACTTGGCCATCTCAGGGATCAGTGGTGGTTGCAGATTTCCACCTACGCATCTAGTTCTTCCTCATAAGGTGCACAGGAACCTTGGATGTGCAATAAACCTTCTGTCCTGGGTTTGGGCACCTAACTTTTAGACAAAGCATGCCAAGTCATAAGTCCCTTCGCTGAATGTCTGCTTATGTGCTTTCTTGGCTCAGGGCTAACGGACACAGCAACCATACTGGATTCAGTGAATCAGGAGTGTATAGCTCTCCCATGGTAAAAAGATTTTTTGAAATAACTGGAAGTTAAACAGCCCCTTTAATCCAGGTGGATGAGTAACGTGCAAGATCTCACCCAGCATCTACCAATAGCATCAAAGGCAGAGCAGCATTTAGCTGCTTGTAGCACTGAGCAGCTGCCCTGGCAGCTTCTGAACAAATACATAATGGTACAGAAAGAGTACAGGAACTTGTGTAATAAAGCTTCTTTCAGAGTCCTCTGTCAGTTTGCATGTTATTGACTGTTATTAAAATAACATTTAATAATAGCATGTATGTCATCAGTAAATGTAACACAGTTACATTACTAAACCAGTTTGTTGTTTCTGTTGTTTCAGAGGAGAGAAAAATTTCCATATTTTTTATTATATTTATGCTGGTCTGGCAGAAAAGAAAAAACTGGCACTTTATAAACTGCCAGAATATAGACCTCCCAGGTAATGCAGTTTATTTTTACGTAAATTGATTACTAAGAAATGTGGTGTTGTTGAATTCTCAACCTCATTTACATTCTAACTCTGTATCCATCAACACTTTCAGATATCTGCAAAACGATCATTTCAGAATAGTGCAAGATTTCATGAACAATAGCTTTTATAAGTCTCAATTTGAATTAATTGAACAGTGCTTCAAAGTCATAGGTTTTACACTGGAGGTGAGTGCTCATAACCCTTCTTTTTTGGTGAACTTTAATGGCTACCTTAATCAGGAAAAACTTGTATAAAGCATTCAAATAATCTCCCTTGTTATTTTCTTCTTTTAACAGTAGTGTGTTTAGGATATTGCATGGTCAACTTACTGTTATATTACCACATTTAAATTTTTAAGGCTTCAAGGCATTGATAAACTAATAAAATGGTATTGGTCAACAAGACTTTGAGATCAGTGAACACAGCACAGCTGAGTAATTGGGAAAAAAAGGCTTTTGCAAATTAAATGCCTAGAAAATTATGTTGTAACTATTTATTAGCCTATAATTTTAGGCCTGTGAATATAAGCCTCCTCTCTGTTTTAAGATTAAGTCCATGGTGAGACTTCTAAAAATTCATTGAGTTGATCTGAGTTTTGATGAACTCAATACATTTTCACAACTCCAGGGGTAAAGTTAAATGAAGTTTTTACATCGCTTTGGAGTGAATCTCATCGCTAAACATTAACTGAACCCATTCTTTCTTTATGATCTCATATGATTGCTCTGCTGGCCATTAAACCCCTCTGCTGAGGCTGTCTTTGGTATAATTAAAATAAAAACAGGCCTCTGGATTTATAAAGTAGGATGTAAGGGAAGGAAACCCCATCCTGCACCCTAGTTCTCTCTTTTTAGGAGAAGTGGTGCATCATAGCTGTAGTTTACCGCTGACTTAATTTATCCAAAAGGTAGTAGGAGTATGATCTGTATAGTATCTGTGAAATATAGCACTGGTGCTGCAGAATGAATGTATGTTTTAATTTATTTGACAAAACTGCATGGTGTAAGGAGCTATTCACAGAAAATTACTCACTTCAGTTGAATATTTCTGGCTTCCCTCAATGTAAATATTTGAATAGCTAGCAGAACAAATTTATTCACCTATTCTGTTCCTCCATACTCATTTTGCATGAAGTCATAGTAGCAGTGGAGTTCGCAGTCTCTTTCTCCTCTACACGCTTATTCAGAACTGCACTTAGTAATATCACACCTGTACTATCACATCATTTCACACCTGCACTTTCACCTTTCCAGAAGCAACATGGAAGGATATGCACAGTTCAGCACTGATAGCAGTTTTGTGACAGCTTCAGAGACCTTGATAAGTCGTAATTTATACCATGAAAAGCAGCAAGTCTGCTTTTGTTCCTGGTTCTTTTGTTCACTTGGATGGATAGAAACAATAATCCTGATCATCCAAAAGAGAAGACCTTCCTTACCTGTTGAAGATCCAATTAGAACTAGGTCACTGGCCACATAGTGCAGTTCTAGGGTGGATCTTCACTTGATTATCTTAGCAAGCCACCGGGAGCTGAATCTGTGAAGAATTATCTGCTGTAGAACCCCCACAGTTTCAGAAGCAGGTTGAGTACCATAGGCAATCTAACTGTGGTTACATGCGAGCCCCATCCATGTTAGCCTGTCTTACATTCTCCACAGGGTGAACTAGCCTGTCTGAGGCTGTGTTTGCAAGAGTGAAGGAACAGAGAAGTCCTCTTCCCCCGCTGAGGTTCTGATATAGAATACATGTGCAGAGACAATTTATTTTCAGTGAGAAAAAGATACTGTAAGACAATGAGTTCCTTTTCTAAGTTCACTTTTTAGTAATGCAGCCTTAAGGTTTGACATTCATCCCAGTGCACAGAGGAGGTTCTATATAAGCATGTTCCATGTTTTATTAGCAGAAAACTTTGGACAGAATATCTTCTCCATTCCAGTTAAAACTGAGACCTACACAAGGCTTTATTTCTTTGAAATTTGTTTTTAACTGACTGGCAGGCTTTAATAGTAACTACTGTCAGTACTCCCTGTCTTAAAATCACACTGTTTTTTTTCAGGCTGCATGGCAAAATGAATAGGAAAGGACTGCCTGAGGTGAACAATAATCATACTGTATGAGACAGATCAAGCCAGATTTCAAACCCACTGGAAAAGGGCACAAAAATGTCAGCAACTATACATACTGTACTGCATAATGGCAGAAGTTAAGCTATCCATTTCTTTGCATTTCATCTGTGTGCCTAAGCTTAAAATGAAAATGATTGCTTAAAACCTAGGTAAACTGTGTGCCAATTATCCGAAGCATAATTTTTTAGAATGAGCTTATCTAGTTTGTCTTGCTGTCACTGGAATAATTTATTTATTAACTGCTAGATTAACTTCTGAAAGTGTTGAAAACAAGATCAAGTATTCTACAGCAATTAAGGACTTTATCTCAGTAAATGATGCCTGGCATGGTACCAGCAAACTATTGAATATTAGGGATAAAATGCTGTGCAATTATGAAAAGTCCATCATTATAAAATACCAGTCAAATTTACAAAACTGCTTCTTATAAAACTACCATAAAACTTATAAAACTGCTATTTATAAAATATACTATTACTTGTGTGCTGCAGAATATATCATATCACAGATTCCTAGCTTAAAACGTAGTCTGCTTTACAGCAACACCTCAGCATTTCTGAGTAGAAAATACTCAGAGATTATCAAGTATACTGATAAACGTTCACCGTTCAGATGAAAATTTACAGTTCAAATCTAAGTCAAACCTGCAACGAAAGAATTATTTCATTAATTGTAAATATTATTTGTCATAAAATAAAATTTACTGTAAAATGTTTACTGTCATGAAATAATTTACTGTGTGTATGACTTCACTGTCCAGACTAATATTAGCCTTTTTCAAGGCAGAATCCCTCTTCAGAACCTACTAAATCATTTGAAATTTAAATATGTTTAAGTAAAGTTCATACTAAAGTTCTTTGATGAGTACACAGTTCCTAAATGACATTTTGAAGGGTAAAGTGCTTTGCCAAATCAGAGATGTGAGGTCTCACTCTTCTCCCAGTGAAACTTTTTCTGATGATGTCGTAGAGAGCTGTTGCAGACCTATTAATACCTTTGTTTCCATGATCCAAAAAACATAGATGCAGATTATTTTATATTTTTCTTGATTTAGGTATTACATTTTTAGACACGGTTGTGCCTGCAGACACAGTGAAGGATGGATATAAATAACCTCTGAATTCTTTCTGTGTAAGAGGATTATGTTCACCACTGTTTTGTGCTTCCCCTACTCCATGTCAATCCTGTCCTGTCGACAAGTATGGAAGAGAGATTAGGCTGTAGTTTGCCTTGCCCTTTTTGGGTGTCTTATACTTGAAAGACTATGCTGAGTACAGAAAAAGGAATTACTGCTGAGAACAGTATTCCTAAAAGTAGTGGGCATGTGGCAGACAACAGGAAACAACACACACACGTGCCCATTGCACAAACCAAAGTGACAAATCTATCTGACTATTAAGTATTGCATCTTTTTTAATATACTTTTCAGGAACTTGGAAGTGTGTACAGTGTCCTGGCTGCCATTTTAAATGTGGGTAACATTGAATTTTCTGCAGTGGTATCTGAACATATGATTGACAAGAGCAACATTTCCAATCCAGTAGCCCTTGAGAATTGTGAGTGTTTTTTCTTGATTTAAGATTGTTTTCCTTTAGTGTTTTGATAGCGAATTTCATTTATTGCAGGAGAGTTATCAATGAAAACTGTATTCACATGGAAATTTTGCAAGAATAATTAAATGCTGAAGATAGATTAATTCTAAGCCCACCTGAATTCAAATGCAAAAAAGAAAAAATTTTCCATGTTATGCACCTTATTTGACTAACCAGTTCACTGGCATTCAGGAAACATGACTAATACTGCAGATGCCTGAAAAGAAAATCTTTGGAATTTTTCCAAGGTTATTTGAACACTTGATGGAGAACCTCATTAACATGTTGAATAGTTTTTTCCCATTTCTTTCTCAGATACTCATTACTTGTTCCCCACATGTGCCTGTTGAAATATGGCCCACTAATTCTTTGGAAGAGATACCTTACATTATAGGCTGCCAGGAGGCAGAGGAGGGCAAGGGGCAAAGATTCTCAAGAAAGTTGCTACTCTTTCTCAGTATTACAGGTGGGGAGACAATGAAGTCTTCACACTATCTTCTTACATGTTTTCCTGCCATAGATAGAAAAATATTGTGGAAGTGGGAAAGAAGCACCCCTTTTTTGGAGCAAAAGGAGGACAGCAGTGGCTTATATGGATGGATTATAGCTGAGAGGGATATTCACACCTCACAACTTAAATACTCCTGACATAGTCACCTAGATTCCCTAGCATTTCTCTGTAGACAGTTTGGAGAAATAACCTCCTTGATAAAGCCATTTAGAACCTAAAGACCTCTGCTTTGAATCACTTACTCATTGAGTGCAGTGGAAGCTAGGAAGGTTGTGACTAAATTACATACTGACAGTTGTTTGGTGTGGACACCCTCATTAGTCATAGTTCGAGACTTTGATTTGGCCCTTATTCATAATACGTTGCCCTTGCAGCTTTGATTGCAAAAATGCGTATTTTTCCTTCTAAATCTGCCTCTGAGCTATGCCTGTGACCTTCCTTCCTAGGTGCGTCCTTGCTGTGTATTCAGGCAGATGAACTGCAAGAGGCCCTCACCTCTCACTGTGTAGTGACTCGAGGAGAAACAATTATTCGTCCCAACACTGTGGAAAAAGCCACCGATGTCAGAGATGCCATGGCCAAAGCACTGTATGGGCGCCTCTTTAGCTGGATAGTCAATCGCATCAACACTTTACTCAAACCTGACAAACATTTAAGGTAAAAGAAGCTTTTCCAGGATAAAGAAAGATTTTCTGTGGGAATAATATTGTCTATACTAGAGCATTTAGTGTTCTCATCTACTTGTTCTCTGCTACCTTTTTGTTTATGACACCACCATGTTAAAAAAAGAAGGTTTTATCCTATTCATAGTATGCAGTGAAAATACAGTAGATATGGATAGCACAGGTGTCTGGTCTTTTCCTGTTTGACCTTTAATCATTTAACCCTTTGTAAATTACATACTAACTACTTTTTCCTTTAGACTTTTTCAGGGTCAACTTTTGACTATCAACTGTTGATTACATAGGTCAAATTCTGCTCGTTTGCACTGATGCTGTTGCTTCTGTCGCTGTTACGAGCATAGTTTCATATATGTGTGAGAGCAGTTTCCAAACACATTTACTGAGGTTAATGTCCACCCTACCCCTACAAGGTGACATTTTAAACACAGAGACAAGGAAGATATTGGGAATGAGGATATAACACGTTTTGCAAATTAACCAAAGAAGAAATTATATGGCTTGCATTGTAGATTCTATAGGTCAGAGCCCTCTATGGCTGATAATAGCAGTGAAAAGGGGCAAACTTATAACTACTTGAAGAGGAATAATAATAATAATAGCTTTGGTTTGCAAATCTGGATTTTCTGGATTTTTTTTTTTGAAACATCAGAGGAAAGTCAAGGCTGCAATCCTAAAATTTGTCTAAACTTTCAAATATTTGGTTACAGCAGAGCAGCAATAAACAGAACTTTAATCAGTAAGTGATAGGATAAAATTCATGGTACATGGCGCAGCACTGCTAGCCTGTGTGCCTCTCTCACATGCCTGTTACAGATCCCTTTTCAAATTGAGTGCTTATTATGCTGGTGAGGAGGGAGAAAGTTCGACCTGAAATGTTCACTATACAAAAAAAAACCCAGAAGTCTGCTTTGGTAGTAAAATAATTTGTATTTGCTATTTGTATGTAATTAGCTCTGAGAAGGAATGGGGCAGACAAATTTCAGCAGACTATTCACAAAAGATGTGATTTCCAGACAGATAAAATAGTCACCAAGTTCAGGTCAAATTCGACAAATACCTTTGATTCCTCCACAATGAAGCACTTCCATTTTTGAGATGGACTTCACAAAGAGGTTCAAGCGCTATTCATGAGTATCTTGAGGCTGCTTCTTCATATCCAATTTCCTAAACTTTTTATAAAAAAAAAAAAAACAAACATTGGTTACAGATAGCCCCTCAAAGGGGTTTTATAGATAGAATGATTTATTTTTTTAATTTAGCTAGGAAAAGACACTAATGTCAACTTTAATATTTTGTGTCCTTTAATATTTTGTTTCAGCAAATAAATACAAATATTAGAGGTTTTTTCCAGTTGCAGAAATGACCACATACCTCTCAGAATGCCTTAGCTAAAATTTCAAACTGAAGTTTTTACTAGTAGTACTCCTCTGGAACTTAATTGGTAATTTAAATTCATACCACACTCCAGTACTTAACGTAGTTATTTAGATGCATAAAAGGTCTAGCTATTAATTCTTTTGACTTTCATGTTAAAATAAGCAGTTTTAATTGTTGTGAATAAATAATATGAAGAAATAATATTTAATGACAGCAATCTTTAATTTCAAGATGCTGGTGAGTAAAGCCTGTTTTATTACAAAAGAAACAAAACGAACTGCATGTTGTTTCTGTACTGTAGTCACCTTTTTACTAATAATAATAACTAGCAAATATTAGTTTAAAAGTGAAATTGTAAATCCTCTACACGCTTATCAATTGACTCGCTCATTATGTGATTCAGCATATCTGATGTGCAAATACAGTCATCTTTGAATTGATGTGCATTTATTGTATTTCAAACAAAAATTGATTGTTATTGTAAGAGATATCTGGTTTAGCAAAAAATATCCTGCTGACCTGGCATACAGATTTGGCCCATTATTTCCTTTTGTGAAATAGTAATGAAACTAGTCAGTGTAAAATAAAGGTACAACAATAGAAAGTTTATTTAATCTTTGCAGTGGAGACGATGATGGTTTGAACATTGGAATTCTTGATATCTTTGGCTTTGAGAATTTCAAAAAAAATTCTTTTGAACAACTCTGTATCAACATTGCCAATGAACAAATTCAGTTCTACTTCAATCAACATGTCTTTGCCTGGGAACAGGTATGTGTTGAGTATTTTGATAAAGCTTTAATATTGCTGAATATATAAAACCTTGTCTCAAGAAACTCCTTCTCCATAATAGGTTGTAAATCGCAGACTATAACAAATGTTTTCTGAGTATGTATTTTGTGAAGCAGTGCTTGCTATTTGCAAGTAAAATGCCTACATAAAATGCATTAAACTTGAAATTTACAGTATCTAAGCAACATAACACAATGATAATCAGTTTGATGCAAATGCAATGTTGTTTTCTTGAGGAATAACATGAATGATGTAATGTATGGTTCTACAGTAAAAAAATAAATGAGTGGTAACGTAATTTTTAAAGTGCAGTGTTCATAATAGCTTACTAATAAGCTTAATGAACACTGAAATTCCATTATTAAGAAGTGAAAATCTCGCAATTATTTTGTTCTTATTCAGGAACTAGGTCATCTAAATAATGATGGATTTAATCTAAATAATTTGATGTAAAACAGAGAAAAGGAATAGAGTTGTAATTATAAAAGTTTATAAAATTGAAGAGGAGAGTGAAAAACCTCAAAAAAGATCATGTCAACTTTGTAAATAATTCCATGAGAATTAAATTAGCCATCTTTGAATCATTATTCAATATTGTTATTTGAAGAAATAACATGTCCAGCAAAAAAAATATTAATCTTGCTGAAAATAGAAATACTGCAGAATTCTGTATGAGCGGAAGAGTCAACATTCAAATTTTAGGTGAAATAATACTTTCTCTGTTTTATTTAAATTATTGGGGTTTATGATACATAGATGAAAATCCTCCTGAATACTAATTTTAATTATTAGTAGAAAAAGAGTATTTTGTCAGTGTTAATCACTGCTTGTTTTAAGGATGAGACAGATACAAGTTTGGAATGTGTCTATGTATGCAGGTGTGTACGTGCACGTGTCAGTCTAGAGGTGTATATATCTATGTGTAAAATGGAAATTTTTTTTATATGGATCAATGTTTTATCCTGTTTCCAATTATTTCAGGAAATGCTGTCTTGCAGTCTTAGACCTTGTAGTTGTTTTTATAGATTTATGTGGGAGATTCTCCGTCACAAGTATTTCCTTCTCTTTAATACCATCTAAAAGTCAGAGAGAAATTAGCCTGAACTACTATAATTACTTAGGAGTCTTCTTTCCAAAGTGCATAAATTCACACAAAAAGAGCACTTGGCTACTGCTGTTTCTACAGCTGGAAGATGGAAATAGCACAGACTGCGGCACTGTTATTTATTCCTGTCAAATCCAGGCATTGACCAGGTCCCGTGGACTTGCGTACGTCCACTTTGCTCAAATGTTCCCTAACTTGATCCTCCCCCACCGAGGGTAAGTCTTCCTTGCTCCAGACTTTCCCTCTGGTCTTGGGGACCTGGGATTATCAGTCAAGACCAAGGCAAAGGCATCGAGTATCTCAGCCTTTTCTGTGTCATCCATGCCCATTCAGCAGCAGGCCCACTTTTTCCCTAGTTGCCTTTTTGCTGCTGATGGACCTGCCTTGGCTTTCCCAACCCTATCCCTGCACACCAAAATATTGTCTTAATATTCCTTCTTTTTTAATTAGACTTGGGTCCTGTTCAGTGTAATCTGCCTTTACTTGTTTCTAGATATCCTAATACAGAACATTTTGGCCAGACCTGTATTAATGCAGAGGTTTGTACTGTCACCATCTAGTAGGAACAGTTTGCTCTCCTGCACGTGCCCTGCTCCAGAGAGGTCAGGGTGGTTATTTTGCTACTGAGCAGATGAGAGAAAAAATGAACTTCTGATTTTGACAACATACAGTTTACCCATTTCTCCCTGTAGGAAATTAGTATGACAATTACAGACATTATGGAAGGGGAAGGTGATCTTTATTTACAGAATCTCTAAGTATGTCAATTTTACCCACTCCCACTCATTCTCTCATAGATTTCATTGACTCACACCCACGTAGAAAACACCAGGATGTGTGTGTTCAAGTGGTCTGGCCAGGATCATTTGTGAGGAACACAGAGAATAAGGGACACCAGCAAGTCTTCATCATGTCTCTTAGGTTCTTCTTGCTGAAAGAGTTTTTGGACAGATCTTCTACACCCTTTAGCAATCAGTTGTTGTTACGGGGCGGTTCTTTGCCTCAGAACCTTATTTACTTCAGCCTCCGTAATCTTTAGGCAAGGTCATTATCTGGTTTTGCTTGTTTGGAATATATACATCTTTATGCCTACAGTCTGTTTCCTTGGTGGGCTCGTAGGAAAAGGAAAGGCATATGTGATGTGCTGTAACCTTGCAGTCATCCTCCTGTTGTCAGATTTAGAGGGTGTTCCACTCACTAGCTGTCTGCACTGTGTTTTTATGTGAATGAAGGCCTTCTGGTCTTGATGTAAACAACACTTTCCTCAATTTTATTGCTGTGAACAAATGTTCTTCATTCAAATCACAGGTCATTCTTCTAAGACTCTTTCTTCTGGTGCTTATACACTTATACATTTCCATTCGTATTTCATTTATACCAGTCCTAATATTCCTATTACAAGTGTCCACATCCTGCCTGTAATACCGAGTAAGATGTCTACTTTAATTTACATGACACCACTACACCAGATTATATCAAACTTCATTATATTATCTTGTAGCAGTCTCCAAAGATATTACTACAGCAGTGCAGAATGAGCTATATAGATTAAGTTCATGCAAGTGTGGGTGTAAATCCCCCCCCTTTCAGAGCCAGGAAATGACAAATGTATTATTCTGCATTACAACCTAATGGCACAGGTTGATTTGCAGTATGATTCATAGTCTTTATAAGACATCACTTTTCACTTATTTATAACGTGGTTGTTCCAGTTTTACATCACAAGAACAGTTTTTGAGAAAGCAGGTGGCTTCAGAATCTTTTCTGTTCACTGTAAGGACTCTCCTGTGTTAACACCAGTAATGTACTTTAATTGTACAGGCCCTCCCTGCAGACAAATGACAGAAAGCTATTTGCAGGAAAATATAAAATATAATTACTAAATTTTCTATACATGGAAAAAAAGGAAATATTTTCAAAATCATATGACTGAAATTGTTCTTGTTAATGATACAAAGTATCACTTACGTAAAAGCCAAACAATAGGATGACCCCTGCCCTTCGCTCATGTGTCTGCCTGACTACACACGTGTAAGGGTTTGTGTCTTTAATACTAAAAGACAGGAGTTATGTTTAGGAGAAGGCTGATGCCAGCAGTCACCAAGACCTTTACATTGACTTTTCGTCAGCCCAAGCTGACTGTCATTCTGATGGAGCTATCCTGTTGCTGGGGACCCAGGCTAGTATCTCTCCACAGCCCTGTGCAATTCCAGACAGACATGTTGGATTGCTCTGTGCTATTTCAGAAATCTCTAACACGACACTGCATTGCACCCTGTAGATCTACCTAAGGAAGACAACAGAATTCAACTCCTTTCACACTTCCCTCAAGAGAAGTAAAACTTATAGGTACATTATTTCTTCATTTCTTTCCCTGTTTTGCCCTGTTCAATTCCATACCACATGCAATTAGATGAAATTTGGCATATCTAGTGGGAAGTCAAGGCCTAAATCAGTTGATTATTATCTAGTTCTCAATTAACCCATGTCAACCTAATAAGTAGTGATTATATAACTAGTTGCATTTGGCAACTTGAGCAATGAAGCCAAATAGTAAATGAACTCATAAGGCTGAATTGTACTTTCAGCATTGCAGGTGACATGTTTTTAGCATTGTCAGTGGTTTCTTTTCTGTATCTGAATATGAAAAGTGTTCACAGTTTTGCTTTCCTCAGAACTGTGGCCTACAAAAATACGGCCTCAGAAGTGATAGGAGTAGTAGGAAAGAACAGTGGTACTATCACCACCCGAGGCTCAGGGTGTCTGCTAGAGCAGGGTGTCTTCTAGAGCAGAGTGTCTGCATGCCAACATGGAGAACTCAAGTCAAAATTAAGGGAGTTTATTCTTTATTGTGGACTTAATGTTTGCATTTAAGAATAAAGGCTTTTAGGCCTGAATGCAATCTCCTTTCCCTAATTTAACAGAAAGGCTGAAGTGGGGAGTATAGTTTAAGATAAAGATAGTTTAGATTCCCGATAGTCAGTGGAGACAAATAGATAATCTCTGTCTCCACTGACTGGGGAGGCAATGTGGGCTCTCAACTTAGTCACTTCTTTTATGTGTCTATAGTTAAGAGGAATGAATGCTGGCACAAGCTTTTTTTAGGTTAATATTAAGCAAAGCACAACTTTTGCACCTTCAGTCCTGCCCTTCAAGGTGTTTCCCTTACATGTAAGGTACTGACGTAAGTTAATTCTGTCAGCTCCATGATCTGCAGGTAACATTGTCCAGGAAGACAACCTTCCCATTTCCTTCTCATTCATGATTCTTCCGTAAAAAGTAAAAGGTGTAATGTCAAATACCTAAAACATTTCGGGAAGTGGCAAGTTTACTGTCAGTTGGAATGATACTACTTTTTGCATTAAATATATGCAATGTTTATTTTACATTCATATGACAATTTAATCTTCTACTTTAAGCTGAAAAAGGTTCATTCTGAATAAGTCTCCGCTGTTCCCTTTTAAACCAAAGCATCATCATACCGTGTTCTCAGCAAAATGCCATTACTGTTATTAAACATGAAGACAATTTCCTAATGCATTTAATAATTCTTTTTGTTATTAAGTGAAACCAGGTTGCACAAGCTAATATTACCTAGTTTTGATCACAGAAAAGATACCATGCAATTCTGAGATGAGATAGGAGCCCAAGTATTAGTGTCAGTCAGTCATTCCTTTTGACATCCCATCCATAGGAATACTTTCCAGTGGATTATGCTTTAGAATTTCAATGAGCAGCTGCTATTTTAAGGAACTTTCTTGTCATAAAACATCATGGGGGATTACAGAATCCTGTAGCTGATTCAGCTTATTAATTCAAATAAGATCTATTTCATTACAGTTTTATGATGTGCATCATTAAGGCTTTTAGCCTTGCTGCTTGTATCCTAATAATACGGTTGAAGACCAGCATTGCATAAGAAAATGTAATGTAGTATCTTATTTCTGAGCCATCTGTCACACTGGTGCCTGGAAGACTTGGTTATCAGCCATCCTCCAGGAGCCCATGGGAAGTGATGGAGCGAACTCCTTCCATACCCTAGTGGGCAGACAGCAGCATTACCAAAACCGTCAGCGCTGACACTCATTCAGTTGTCGAGGTGCAGACACAAAAGACCAAATGGTCACATACGCTGCAGGCTTGGAGGTCAGGCCCCGCGCGCTGGCTGGGCAGGGAGGGGAGCAGAAGTTGCTGTTACAGTGTAGTAGTACAGCTATTACAGACCTCCTTTCACTTTCAAGGAGAACTCTTTTGTCAGCTCTCTAAACCAGCCTCTCTCACAAGCATTTGAAGTTGGAAAAAGTTAATTGTTAGATAGGTTGTCTGTGAGAGCTTGCTTGAGGATGTCTGAGTGTCACGGAAACACTCTTCTCTGATAGATTCATCCTGAGCAATCTCTTCCCTTTTCACCCTTGATAAGTGTACTCTTGATAATCCTAAGCAGTAACAGCTGGTTTCATGAACGTAACATCTGTGTGTCGGTACAGCCGTAGCCCTCGGTTAAGCTGCCCCTACTCCGGTGTTATCTTTGGGAGATAACACGGACTCATTGCCTTCCTGCCACTAGCTCCTACAGGTATATAATTAACTTCTTGCCTATATCAGTGATACATTTATTACTCTCCTGTCTTGTCCTGCTACTCAGGTCATTGCTTAAAATAAAAAGCAGAACTCCACCTGTCCACCGCTCCAGGGGAGATATGAATGAAGTTAATGTTATGTGTCTGAGATGAGGAGCCCTCCTGGGCCTGTAGGAGAGATTCTTACTGCTTGCACCCTTGTACGGGCATATAAACTAAGCCATAACGTACCCTTAGAGTGAAGAGTGTCCTGGGAAATTAGATCAATCTGGGTACTGGAAGGGTTTAGATATATATATATTCTGTGTTCTCTTTCAAGTGAATCAGCAGATTTATTTATTTGGGCCTGTATTTCCAGGACAGTGTTATTAATTTTATTTATTTTGCTGTTTCTCTCTGACTTAGAGGTTAAGAGGTATGAAGTCTAATAATGTGCTTTTCTGTTGTATATGGCAGTTAACTCCTTTTTGAAACGCTCAATATATTGCCTTCTTCACTCATTCAGACTCAAGTGAATGACACATAAGGAGAGGTCTTTCAGGGTTAGAGGTCTTTGAACTCGTTAATATTAGCCGTCATTCATGTTTATGACACTATTCTCACAATGAATTCAGGCTAGCGCAACTGTGATGTTAACACCATACATTAATACAACACTTTTATAAAGTCCTATCCTTTGGAAGAGAGATGATTTTTAAAGTAGATCAAAAGGCTTAATTATGAGTTTCATAGTATAGCCTGCACAGGACTGAAGGCAGCCCTGGTATATATGGGAGCACTGTGCAGTGGATGACTGCTATTGCATTACGTAATGCAGGCAAAAATGATGGAGGGGTGGCAGTCCCTAGAGCACCCTTCTCTTGGGAAATCTACGGCTGTCCTCTGCCTTGCTGAAGGATTAAGGAAAGTCATTCTTACATTCTTCAGCTATAATTTAAATTATTTTCAAGATAAAACCATCGCAACACACTGTGGACACAGCATTTGTTATCAGGTTTTTCTCAGTCTGGTAGGAATCCAAAGATATTTGCAGTCTTCAGGAGAAAAAAAAAAACGCAAAAAATTCACCAGCTTTTCTATTGTTTTTTAATCTTGCTGAATACCTCTCCCTAGCTCCTTAAAAGGAGTGAAAATGTTGTAAAGTCCAACCTAAGACAATGTATTTAATTTTTAGAAAATATGTACAGCATTTTTTCATTATTAGAAAATGCATGCACCATTCTTCTCCACATAAGAACTTTTCCAGATGTTTGAGGAAGGCGATCAAACAAGTAAGGCCTCTGTAATATGTAGGCATTTTTGTAAATCTTGGCCACTGTACATCACATAGATCTGAGTAATGAATTGGGAATGTAAATGTAGCTCTAAATGATTAAGAAATATTTTTTACATTGCAGACCAGGGAAGTAAATAGACACTGAGGTCTCCATCTGCAAGCACTATACTTTACCTTCTTCAACTCTGTTTCTTTAATTCTTGCATATTCCTGGAAAGCATCTTACTTTACCAAATATGCCATAGGAAGCACTTACATACCCAAAGGCAAATTAAAATCTATAGCCTGACAGTGTGATACATGCCAGCTGACATTTGTTCCTGCAAAACCTGGATGTCTTTAGCCCCAGGGCATAATTTTTCAATGTAGTTTTAATTTGCTACAATTGACAGTTTGTGGTTCTGTAAACATAGATGAAACATGCCTTCTGTTGCTTGTTACAGAATGAATACCTATATGAAGGTGTTGATGCAAGAGTTATAGAATATGAGGACAACAGGCCCCTCTTAGATATGTTCCTGCAGAAACCAATGGGTTTGTTGTCCCTGCTGGACGAGGAAAGTCGATTCCCACAAGCAACAGATCAGACACTTGTAGGTAAGTATATGGTTTATTTCACAGTTTTGCAGGATGTCTCCCTGTTAGATTTCTGTTTGGCGCGTCCAGTTTAGGCTATACGCTAGTTACGTTTTTAGTGAGCCCACATTCCAGTGTCACAGTATGTTTGAGGGAGGCATGCATGTAGGGATGGATGTGTCTTCGAAGTTGATAGAGAAACATCAAGAGTACAAATGAACCTAAGCTGCTGATCCAGGTTTTGAATTCTCCTGCCTTCGGGAATTTTTAGCTGCAGGGCTTGAAAGATAAAGATCAAACTGAGTTAAAACTCTAGGTTCATATGCCAAGAATACTGTTTTCAAAGTTGAGTCATGTTCAGCTCTGAGATTTTTGATGAGCCGTATCTGAACAAGAATTTTTGTACTTTTTAAGGGTAATGGCTGCAAACCTGCCTCAGTGCCTTTCAGCAAATTATGCTTCCTGTTTTTTTCTATTCAGAAATTAAAGTTAAAACACCTAAATATGTTGTAATTCAGATCCTGAATATTTCAGTACTGCTGACTTGTTGCAGTTACAGTTGATTTAGTTATTTTGGTGGGGTTTCTGTGCACATAAATCCTTGTTTTACTCATTTTTGAATGTGCAAAGTATCAGATGAAAGTTTTAACCAACACCCAATCACAAAACCTAATAACATCCAGTAATGATGCCCATGCTAAAGCAATTATATGAGCTTGTCTTTCTATCCTCATACCTTTTAGTCTACAGTACAGAGGCCCTCAGTCAATTGGTAAATGTTTCCTCACAATTCCCCAAGGAATCCTTAGGGAGGATTACTACACTATTTCATATATGAAGATCAGAATCTTAGAAAGGCAAGTGATTTTCTGAGATCACACATAAAAAAATGGGTACAAAGTAAGTAACTGATCCAAGAACTCCCATATTCTCTACCTAGTGCCTTTTTTTACAAGGTATCTTTGTCCTTAAAAACATCAGAGTCTGTTTTATGCCTCTGTGTTGTCTGAGAAGTCAGGCAATATCCTTAGAGGGATACAGCTTCAGAAGACAATTATTGTACAGTAACTCCAGTAAGATAAGCTATCTGTTTCCTTTCAGAAAAATTTGAAGATAATTTGAAGTCAAAATATTTTTGGAGACCAAAAAGAGTAGATCTAACCTTTGGGATTTATCATTATGCAGGAAAGGTAAGAGACCTAATGATATTAGTTGGGCATTGTGGAATGGTAGGGCTGGAAGGAAATAGAAGAGGTCAGCTGGATTGGTTCTCAATCTTCATTTATTCAGGCCTGACATGGTAATGTTGGCAGTGTCTTACACATCAAAAGTAAACTGAAAAGTTATTTTCCCCCATAAAAACAAGCAATACCAGGAGTGTATTTTTCTTAAATGTCACCAGGTAAATGAACTGACTGTATTATAGAAGAACCAAAACATAACCATTATGTAATGCAACTCAGTGCTCTTCCCCTTAGTTCCTCAAAGTCCTGTACCATGCTTGTTCCCACTGCTTCAAATCAGGATCCAGCTCCATTCTTTCTACTACCTCCTACACCCCATCAGCCTTACTTAGTTCTGTACTTTGTCATCAGCCAGATAGATAGTGCAGGCCCTGCTTTCTGCTTCATTTGGTGAGCAGCGTCTTGTCCTCCTGTACAAGGTGACTTGCTGCACATGCCTTTCAAACTGCTGACGCACTGCAGCAAGATGCCACTGGTCACCTGAACCTTGTCTTTGGAAAGCAGGAGCTCCCACCTCCTTTTGAGCTCTTTTAAAAGGTATGGAGTGGGCATTGCTGTCTCACATAGGAAACTGTGTTGGGTCTGTGCAGTGCTGGAGCAGCTGGCCTGGAAAGAGGCAACATACTGCCCATCAGCTGATGGAAGATAACTTGCCCCTTGTGTAAGACAGCCAGCTACAAAAGTAACTCCTCTGAACCTCATCTCCAGCTGAATTACACTTCACCAGCATAGCATATCTCACTGCTGAGGAGCAAAGAGCCAGCTCTCCCCGTACCATTCTTGATACCAGCCACTGAAGATGGGGATTCCACCAATGCCCCATCAGCCCTTTCCACTGTTCAGCAAGCTTTTTCATTAGGAAGTTTCTCCTACTGTCTAACTTGTATCTCCATTGCTGTGATGTAAGTTCATTACTCCTAGTTCTATTCACTGTGGAACTGGAGAACAATTTATTTCCTCTTCCTTTACAAGCCTTTTTTTGTGATTTAAGACTGCTACTGGGCTGTTTTGTGAGGTTTTTTTCAAAATTAAATATGCCAGTATCTTCTACCCTTCTTCACAGGCCAGGTTTTCTTGTGGGTCCTTTACAGCATCATTGAGATAGAACCCTGGAGGTACATTTTGAGTTAGGTACCATTCCTGGAATTTTTAGAGAGATTTCAATTGCCAATGTGCAGTTTGTGATTTTGCAAACTTCCTCTACAATTAATACAGAGATCTCTAGGAAGAGTGGTACGTCCTGGGTCCAGTACAGCACGATATGAATGAGACAGAAAGATTGTACAGTCATATGGGTAATCCTGTGTGATATGGTTGAAATCAAATGCATTGTTAATTGTGCATTTACACATGTACTGGTGTAAAGGAGGACTACAATACAATTGTCCTAGTGATAAATCCACACTGGCTAAAACTAATATTAATATATCTGCATTAGGGAAAATAAATGTCTTAAGCTACTTTGGAATGATGGATTTGCTTTTAGTGATCTGCATCACAGTGGTTCTCAGTATTGAAAAGTAAGAACTATCAGTGATCAAAAGAAAGACTATAAGCAAGAGCGAGCCTGATGGCTGAAAAACTATTTGTGTATCTTGATATTTTAAAAGCCACATGCCAGAGTGCTTAAATTTACAATTACTTTTCAAAAGCCCAGAAGATGCATAAATGCACTTTTTAAACAGGTTCTATATAATGCAAGTGGATTCCTAGCCAAAAATAGAGATACTCTGCCAGCTGACATCGTGCTGCTACTGCGATCATCTGAAAACAATCTGACGCGACAGTTGGTAACCCATCCTCTTACAAAAACAGGTATTGCTATTGGGGTAATCTTCTTATTCTTCTCTAGCCTTTGTGATGACCACTGCTAGGTTTCATATGACCATTTGTTGATGACATTATACACTTTGTGGCTTAACTTTCCAACCCTAGAATCTATACAGAATGGAGCCCCAGCCATCTCAAGCTGCAGGGGAGGGATTGGTCTGGTCAAGTGCCAAGGAAGTGGTAGAGGCTTCTTTCAGGGTCCTCTCTTCAGGGTAGGGGAGCAAGACAGGGAGTGGAGTGCATCTCTTGAGTTGAGGACTGAACAGAAAGGATCAGGTAAGTCACTGGCCTTTTTTGGACAGGGCATATATAAATTGCCTGTTTCGTCTCAGTGCAATTTTTCTCTAAAGTAGTAGAGAACCAAGGTTGGGGCTCCTAACATCTGCTGCAAAGGGTGAGGAGACACTCCTCTATTTCCCCAGTCTTTCAGTCCTTTACAATAGGTAACTGATGGGATCCTAGTAGTGAGCCCTCCCTCCTTCATAAGTTGGGGTGGAGGAGTATGACTGGGTCTACAGAAATTACTCCTAAGTTGCACCTTGGTTGGACCAGGTCCTTGCATAGTGTCCTACCTGCCATTTTAGGATGATGGGTAAGTCTCCTTACAATCAGTTTGCTATTATGTTGTATTACTCCCTGTGTCATGGCATTGATGCCATACAGTAAGTACTTTACAACATTCCTTTCTTGTACAACTACACGGGAGATGTGCTTGTAGTAGAACAGAAAAGCTAAATTGGAAGACCCTAATGGAAATTTCTCTAAAATGTTATCGTAGCTTACAGAAACTGAGGTTTTGGCAAGGCTCCTATTCTTCACAAAGGGAGCTTTGCTGGTGGAATGCAAAATTTGGTCTTGAAGGTCTATTTTAAGCCAGTGTTCCTGGGAAAACACTGAGCTCAATGTCCTTGCCTGAACTTTTTGACTTGTTGATATCTGCTAAGATACTAAACTATAATTTCTGTAGAGCCAAAGTCAGGGCCCAAATGGTCCTAAGAACTGATCCCAAGTCTTATATAATGTTTTGCAAGATAACTCTGAAGGTTGTTTTAGTCTTCTTGTTAAATATTATGAAACACTGTGTGTGGCCTTTTGAAACTGATCCAAACCATCCAGCTATAGCCAACTAAAAGTTAGATTTGTGATCTAAGTTATTCATCTAGAATCAGTGGAAATGTAGAGTTTTACCCAGAGTCCAACCCATCTTGCCTATATCTCAGGTGTTTCTCTTAGGATGGGATAAATCTCCTCTGAAGGTGCCTCTCTCCACTGAATACAGCAGGGATTCTGTAGACACCTCACTTTCAGATACCTAAAGTTAGGTGTGAGTAAACCTCTATTTCCTTACCACTCTGTGATATTCAGCTAAGCTCAAGGGAGGTTTAGCACTTGATATCATCACGTAACACATTACGCATTAGCTCGGCATGCCGTATATTTGCAGCTGCTTATCCAACTCTTATCCACCTCTTACTGATAGTAGCTGAGCACAGAGAGATTACAGGCTCTCCCAATGGAGAGTGAAATTCCAGAGGTGTTATGTTATTAGCAGAAGCAATGGCAGCATGCAGCAATGGTTGGGTTTTATCAACATAGAGTGACATGACGGAAAGCTCAGCAGAATTTTCATTACTCCTTTAGAAGACCAGTGTCTGTGTAAACCACTTCAGTGCATCTAGTCCTTCAAGTCATCATAATAAAGGTATTACGACTATGTCTATGCAAGTAAACCAAACAGGGCCAGTGAACAGTAGCTGAAACACTCCCACAGGACTGCCCATTCTGATTAATTGTTAGCATGCCTCCCTGGGACAGTTTTGGACCATGTCAGCTAACAGTCTCCCAGAAATACCCAGGCACACTTCAAGAGAAAGCACAGGCCGGCGATGGTTTCCAACAAGCTCTGTGCAAAGATACAATCTTATTTTTACCAGGAGGTTAAAAGAGTAGTGAAGTATAGAGTTTAGCTGTATAGACTTGAGTCATGCCATGTCACTTGCCCTCAGGGCCATAAAGGGGTGCTAGCACTTTTTTTTTTTGACTAATATATATGTAGCCTTAGAACTAGAATAGTACGATAACATCCTTAGGGTAAAACCACATGCATGCCCTAAGATGTATCTTTCTTACCTTCTGCAGCAGTCTGTTTATTTTTTTGCTCTAGTAGGTGACATAAGTGCTGAAGGAGGAAAATTCAGCTCATGTTCCATCTTCATGCAACTTCTTCAGAGCTTGTTCCATCCCAAGGGTAAAAGGGGAAATGAGGACATACTCCGAAAAAGTCAACGACCTTTATAATCATATGGTTCCACTGGGGGCATGAATAAGGTGGTTCAGCATAGTTTTTAGTTTAGATGAGATGTAAGCATTTTGGTAGGTTGCTTTCTTTCATCTTCCCATAGGTAACCTGGCACACACTAAAAGCAAAACTACAATCAGTTACCAAATGTGGACCCCCCAGAAATCAATCAGTCATACAAAGGTAAGAAAACTGATTTTGTGATTCTGCATTGAACCCTAATTTAAACTAGAAAGGCAATACTGTTATTGGTACTAAAAGTAAGCAAGTAACCCCTTCCTTGGTTTTTCTCCCTCTCCTATTTTCTTTTCTGTTTAGCTGGATATCTTTGTGTTGTGCAATTCATATTCCTTCCGTGAGGTAAAAAACTAACTTTTCCCTTCTTTCTGGCTGTAGTTATATAACAACTTCAGGGGAAAAAAAATGTTATTTCCTAGCTGTATTTTAGTAAAAAGAGAAATTAAAATATTGCTGTGGAGTATAGTCAAATTCCTTAGAGAACTACCAAAATAACAGCGATGATGAAATAACAGACAGGACCTCAGACATTGTCAGGTTATTTGTGGCAGTTATTTAGATTTTCCATTGTCAAATTGTGTCCTCTGTGTGTGAACGTTTGTGTATTGTGTAGCAAAGTAATGTAACGTACTGGTGTAACTGATTTGTGCTAGTAATCATGCTGTAACTTTTTCTGTTTAGAATATTGAATACTTTTTTTTTAATTAATTATGTTCTCTGAGGGGTGCTTTGTTGTGGCATTGGAAAGGGCACTGCAGGCTCGACAGAGATAAAAGGTGTCATTTTCTTTCTTCATCTTTACAGAATGAAGCAGGAGATACCGGACATCATCCAAGAGAGACAACCAGCATGAAAACACAGACAGTCGCTTCTTATTTTAGAGTAAGATATCAGATCTTTTAATAAATTTTTCTAGAGTAGAAGAAATGTTTATTCTTTCACCTTTTGAAATGCACCTGTTGATTTAGTCAACAGTCATCCATTTAGAGCTTGTGAACTGCATATGTGTTGCAGCGGTCTGTGCAGTACAAATATCTAGAGGAGATTGTGATGTTTCATCTTTAATTGTACTTGATTACACAGCCACATTTCTGTAATGATGATGTATGATGATCGAGATTAATCTTTCACTTGCTTTTTTTTTCCACCAAGGGAGATAAAGGGAGGTTGGACATTAGTGGTACAGCATTTCTTTAAGAGTTTAAGGAGCAAGAACGCAAAGTTAATTTGAAGCAGGAGCTCCAGAGAAAGATCTTGAAGGTCACTGCTTGGAGGCTGTCCTGAGTCCATCCTTGTGGCTCCTTCAGCAGTGCTCTTGACCTTCCCAAGCACTGGCTGTGCTGCTGGTCCTGCAATAGAAAATAGCTGTGAAGACCATTCTTTCCTCCAAAGTGGTGCACAGAGTTGGTTCACTTGGGCTCAGCTCTGAATTTCCAACTCTTATTTAGTCATCTCTCCCGGCAAAAACATAAAGATGGCTGAGGTGATGTTCATGACCCGTAAGAGTTCATTTACATCTATGACAGAGAACAGTAAGGAACAAGATCTCTGTTTAGTAGATACAAATGCACAGCTCTGTGGACTGCAAAGGATAATTTCAGCCTAGATATCATGGTGGTCCAAAGCTGCATGGTGTTTTAAAGTTCTAGATGGAAAAACTTATTGAATCTCATTCAAACCTAATGTCTGTGATTCAGTGCATTACCAGCACATCTAGCATCAGAGGCTGCAAATGAGTTAATTATATTTACACTTTTCTGTTACTATTTTCTGTAGTGGAAATCCCTGCTCAGACCGTGCTAGCTAATGCTCTTAAATGAAGATTCAGCTTCAGCCCCACTGGTTTACTCACACGCAGAAATCTATGGGTGATTGAGAAAAGCATCTGCCACCTCAGACTGAGTGGAAAAAAAAATTATCCATTAGCATGTCCTACTTGTTTGTGTTCGATTGGCACACTAGTGATGAAGCTAATTAAGCACTTTGCTGCATGGTGCAGCGTCTGTCCAGAATGGAATTGCACATTTTAATAGGAAACATATGGCTCTTGACGTCCTACACTAGTTTCATGGATCCAACCTACTGCTGAACTGCATTACCTCCTGGCTGCCTCTTTCCGTTGAGTCAGGTTGAATCTTGAGGAATGAGCCTCTTCATTTGTGTTTTAATAAGATCCTCTCATGAAGCAATTTTACAAAACACCAGTCAAGGTTGTTTACAGCCAGATTCACCTCAGTTGGCATGGGGAGCTACAGACTGCATCCCCTCTGCTAGCCCGGTACCCTGGTGAGGTGGGAAAAATGCAACTCTGGAATTGTGATTTTGTGTACTTCTAGTTTTGTCCTCCTTCCTCCTCGAAAGTTTCCTCTTGGCAGGGCAGCTATAGTATCACCATCAGCCTATACAATGAACAAGACATGCTAGATCAGAGCAGTTTAAGCAGCCCCTCTTCGGGGGTGGCCTTAGTTTCCTCCAGTCTAATGAAGGGATGGCAATATTTACTGGCTTGCTGCTCTTCCACTTTCCATCTGTAGACGGATGATTTAGTCTCTGGGTGAATAAGGATCTTCAAATAGGTGACAACAGGAAAAAGAAAAAGTGGGCTGTAATCACCTAACAAGGTTCCAAGAGAAGCAAGTAAGTGTAAGGAGAGTTTATATCGTATGTTAGACATGATGGCAGTTCGTGAGAATGTTCTGGGTGGAATTTGGTACATCCATTTGGAATCAGTGTTTCTCTCAAGTAGTATACGCTAGTAACTTACAGATCTTATCAAAGCTAGAATTGTTGTTGGGTCATTTACTTCATCTACCATTAAAGTACCAGCTTACTGAAATGTAAATAGGTTTGGACATGGTTCTGATCGTATGAAATAAAATTTCAGCTACACATAGACCTATATACAAGTTTTATAAATATCCTGGTGGCAGATATCTTGTTACTTTCTTGCAGTATTCTCTGATGGATTTGTTATCCAAAATGGTCGTCGGCCAGCCTCATTTTGTCAGGTGCATCAAGCCAAACAACGACCGGCAGGCAAACAAGTTTGATAAAGAAAAAGTATTGGTTCAGCTGCGTTACACAGGAATTCTGGAGACAGCAAGAATTCGAAGACAGGGTTATTCACACCGTATACTGTTCGCTAACTTCATAAAACGGTAACATTGATGCAAAGAAGCCTTTTTCTCTCCTATCATTGCTGCCCAGTGTTTGCTAAGCATCAGCAGTGTCTTTGGTATGGTCTTTAAAGAAAAAATACAAAGACATTTCCTGTGACAAAGAAGATTACAGACTGGATGACAGAGAGTAGTTCAGGCACAAGATTAGTGGCCTGTTTTGGATTGGTAGGGGAAGATGATGCATCTCAGGATGATTGTTTAAGGCTCCCTGCGCATTTGGGTAAAAATTGTCTTGCTTATAATCTGCAAGTTTTCTTCAAAAACTTGAGGTTTAGAAATGTAATGCTTCAAATTAAAGCTGAGAATTTGGAGCAACAGCATCCAAGGAGCACCACAGTTTCTCTAGCTCCTGACATTCAGCACTGTGCAGCATCTGCTTGTGCAGGGTGGGTGATAATTTGGTATTGCTAATCTAGCGCTGAGAACTTCATTAAGTGCATAATTTTGTTTAAAATATAATTTCTAAGTATTAGTCACTTGTTAAGAAGAAGAGTAATGAACTCACTATGATTTTATAATTCCTTTAACTATCTCTTCTTCCACCCCAAAAAATTAATCCTGAGCACTTATTCTGCACTTCTCTCTTACAAATAAAGACCCTGAGTATTTGTCTCAATCAGAACTGCGATTTATGGAATGGAGATCAAAACTGGGAAGAAGCAAGGAACACCCATTCAGACAGAAGCACTTAAAAGTAATAGTGCACTAGAAATAGAGAGCTAGCAGCAGAGTGCTGCAGATGCACGAGGAGAGAGAGGAAGGACAAAGTGATGTTTTTATAGCAGTTTCTGGAAAGAATAATCCTGGGACTATTACATTTTGGAAGAGTGCAGCATGGGAAAAGGTAGTTATCACTGCACCAAGATGTGCTGTGGCTTTTGGTCACTGCTTTTTATAAAAAATTTTACTGTTCAGGTAAAAGAGAGGAAAGCAGTGAACATAATGGGGTAGCTCTCCAGAGAGCGTGCCCCTCATTGCAGTGAGACTGTGCAGATCTTTGGCACTGAGGATATGGCCCTCAAACAAAAAGGGATTTTTATTAAGTATCTATCTCCTTGTCTTTTTTTTTTTTTAATAGTTAAGAGTTACAGGTAGACCTGGGATAATGGCAAAATTATTTTGTTAGAATAAAAATAAGCCAATTCATTGTGTAGTAAAAAGAAAAAAAAAAGGAGCTGTAGGAATTGGTGATAATGCAGGAATCAACATCGTCTCTTTTTTTATTATTCCATGAGGAAATTGTTACCGTTATTTAAAGCTGGTACAACCCAAGCTTTGTGTATAAAGGCTGAATAACAAGAAAAAAGCAGAATGTACTGTCAGGAAGCACACATAATTCATGTAATTTTCCTGAATTAAAAAAAACAAGATAGGTATGGTTCATTTTGTTATGGAGCATTTTGGAAAGTCCTGGAACATGCAAGAACGTTCCTACCCAGCAGCTGAGCTGGTACGTTACAGGTAATTTTTATATGTGAGCATCCTGACCTCTTCTCCTAGTCAGAATTAATTCTGAGTAATGAGTTTACCAAATTAAATGCTTACATATGATATGTCATAGTAGCATATATATGTTCCAAAAGGACCGGCAAAGCTGAATCCAAGGAGGTAACAAGAGCTGGGATGCATCTCATATCATATTAACTATCTCAGAGGTGGTCTAGCACATGAGATAAGAAATAAAATTTTCATGAGATTTCTAGATATGAAATAAGCTAATTTAGGCAGAAAAGCTTTAAAAATATTTTCATTTTGCCACTGGAATCATTTTCACAGAATGCAGAGAGCCAAAGAACTGGTGCACAACTCTACTTGGGTTGCACACTTTTTAAAAGCATTTTGGTGTTGATATAGAAGTAAACAACCCTCCAGGGTGTGCAATGTCACTCATCCACTTTTGATTGAGTTTTTCAGTACTGCATATAATCACAGCAATTTCTTTCATATGCTGTTTTGGTTTTTTCAGTGCTATGTTTTCTTTCATGCAACTGTTTTTATTATTTAAATGAATGGTTTAAATGTATTTGCATCTATTGCTCGCTATTAATGGAATAAAGAATCATATATTTGTCTTTAGGTATTACCTCATCTGTTACAAAACAAATGATGATCCTCCAGTCAGCCCGGAAACCTGTGCTGCCATCTTGGAAAAAGCCCGCCTTGACAACTGGGTTCTTGGAAAAACTAAGGTAATTTTTTAATATACTGTATCTGCATTATTGCAGTATGTCATTGTTAACTTATTAAGAAATTTGTTTTCTCATCCATTTCATTGGGGTAGCTCTTGGTCCCTATTGGTTTAAAAAAACCTGCTGGGTACTGTTCCTTGATACCTGGCTGAAATCCTGACCCTGTAAAGTGTTAAAATTCTGATCAGCTTTAGTGAGGCCACAGTGCAAAGCAGTATGTGACAACAACACTGCTTGCATTTTCTTTCAAAAAATGTGGTAGTAAGGATCCCAGTGAGCTTAGTCCAAGCTTTCTTAAGGAAAAGAAGTTATACTTCGTCCCTGGAGCAATCAGACTCACAAAGGGAGAGCAAAAGGTTTTGGCTTTCCGGCCAGAGGCCTCTGTGGCAGACTTTCCTGAACACTGGGGGAAGAGATAGCAGGATGATCCCATATATGTGAAGTTGGGGGAAGGCTTTAATAAAGAGAAACACATGTCTCTTCCCATACTCTTGCTTTTGGTTCTAGCTCACTAGTCTTCCCAGTGTGCCAGAGAGGGACACCCACCTACCCCCAACTGACAGATCTCAGGAGGTCTGCCAGAGAAAAGAAGCATCAGACAAGTACTGCACCAAGTCTCTCTATTTGCTAATGTAACAGAAGTGCCCAGGAAGGATATGGATAGAGAGAGAGATGGATTCTAAACTATTTGAAATCACCTCAGTGTAGAAGAAACAAATGTTCTTCTTCTGAGACATCTTCCTGGATAGGTGGGACAGAAGCCATGAAGTTACCTTCTCCTCAACCTTTATTTCCCTCTGCTGTCTTAGTGAGGCTAATGGACAACATGCAGCCAAAGGAAGCGTATCTTGAGATGTGAGATCTATAGCTTACATTTACTTTAATTAGGGTTAACCTGTATCTGTACCAAAGAGTGATCAAAGATTGGGGGAATTCTGCAAAATAAGCATAATTATTGTCTTAATTGCACAAGCTCTTTCTACACATTTTATTTCATCCTAATATGCACCAGGAATGTATTTGTATCCCTCGTGCTGGACTAGTTTTTCAGGGGTTATATGAGCTTCATGCTTGATAAAAGCAATTTAGTAAATAAACAATGCCTTAGATTTAATTGGAAAGCAGAGAGGTTGAAGGTTCCAGATTTGGATCACGTTTATGTAAGATACATCAGATCTGTGAGGTTAGCAAAACTGTCAGCCTCATAGTTTTGAAAACAGATTTATAGTTACAGACTGAAGTTTTGCACTGGGACTTTAAAACATCTTCCCATGAAAGCATGAATAAGCAGGCACTGACAAAAGATGTTGAAGGGAGAGTAAGGTAAACTAATACCCCAAACAATCAAAATGCTATCTTTAACAAGAATGATCCTTTAGATACTACAGCTAAAGAGTCTGCTCATCATTTGAAACCAACTTGTAACTCTTGTTGATGTTAAATGGATGGAGTGAATACAGGGCCTGTGAGGGTAACTAAAACTTTTGCTTGTCTGCCTACTCTTTTTAAGGTATTCCTCAAATACTATCATGTGGAGCGGCTAAATTTGATGCGGAAGGAGACAGTTGACATGATTATTTTGATTCAAGCCTATGTCAGAGGGTGGCTGGGTTCAAGGAGATACAAAAAGATAAAGGAACAAAGGGAACAAAGTGCTATTAAAATACAGTCAGGTAATAGCTTTAAAACATTTACCATTTTGCTTAAAGCTAGTGCCTGTGTACAGTTGATAGATGGATGTGCATGCAGGATGTGGATTTTGCTGTTTTCCTGCTGTTATATTTGGCAAAATATCTTACACTTGGTGATACCTGTTCTTATGAAGAAAAATTTCTTTTAACCAGGTTATGACAATCTCTTTACTGAAGTTAGGTTTATCAATGTTACTTTTAAAAGGCAATTTTAACAATGGAACAATGTGGTTGCACAGATGATACTGTTATTAATAATATTCTGGCATGGTCTGACAAGGTTGTATAATATAATAATGAAAATAAAATGTCTTAACCGTCCTAGATAATAAGACCAATTACACTGTTGATGGAGACATCAATTTTTAATACATTTCAAACATCATCTTATTTTACATTCTGATTTTCTCGTGTTTTGTATTCATTTCATTCATAATAACCTTACTCACCAGAAAACATAGTTTTTACGTAGATTCACTGCTTGTGCTTGTTTGCCATTTTTTTGGAAAGATAAAGCCTGCAAAATATTTATGAATATTTTAGTGGAGGTCTGTAATTCCTTCCAGACTTTTTTTATTTTTGCAGCCTTTTGTGTAGCTAACGGATTATTTAATTTTTGACATCTTTTTTCAGCTTACAGGGGTTTTGTTGCTCGTAAAGAATACACAAATACAAAACATAATAAAAAAATGGAAGAATATATTACTAGACTTCAAGCAAGTAAGAATTGTTTGCTTTTGTGGCTTTTAATGTGCTATCTGTACACAATATGTTGATCCAGATTCTTTGCTGTTACCTAGCTACACTGATTGACTATGTTCATTTACACATTCTGAGGTATAATTTATCTATTATATATCTATATACAGTGGTTGAAATGGGTCAATGTATTCCTTTACCTTTACCTCAAAGTGGCTTACAGGCACTTTCCACAACTGTGAAGTGGGCTAGTTAATGCCACAGCAAGCCTCTTCACTCCTAGTCTGATATGTCTAAGTATTACAGCTGGTATTGTTGAAGCCCCATATGACACTATCTGCATAGCATGTGTGTGTGCGTGCTGTTCTGTTAGCAATAGGTTTTGTTACATATTAGTAATACTTATGTTTGAGAAGACTATAACCTGTAATTTCACTCATGTCTCAGATTTTTGTTTTGCTATCACTCAGTCCAACCTAGCAAAATATTCCTTCTCTTCTGCAGCTGTAATCACCTTGGGCCCAGATGTATGCTATGTGACATCCCTTTTTCCTCCCTATATTTCTGTCTCCCCCGTCCCTGCAGAGATGTCCCCAAGCCAGATGTAGTCAAGGCAGCTCTGAAAACAGCAGCAGTACAACTAGAGAGGCACAGGTCTGAAAACAGCTGGCACAAATCTGCACCGCACTTTCAGTAATTACAAAGGTGGCAACCCCAAATATAAGCTAGTGCTGCCAGTACCCAGGCTATCTAGATTTAAACTACCTCAGATATGCCTTCATGAGTATATACGGACACCAGTGCTGGTTTTAGTCATTGTCAGATGCATCTGTCAATTGCAGTGAACCAAGGTTAGTGTGTACTGAAGAGCACTTCACTGCAGTTGGTAGAACTTCATCAGTGTAGAAAACAATCTAAAGCCAGAATAAACTCCAGTGATGTGCCAAAAATAATTACACATCTGAAAGTTGTCAATTATATTAGGATATTTAGCAAATGCAAAAGTGTGAATTTACCACTTTGCTCTGTTTGTTGAACTCCCCAATGTTTCTTCTTGACCACCTTCTCTGTCCTGTGTGCAGTTTAATTTCAACTTTTTTCAGCACACGAGAAGCATGAACAAAACGGAAGTCCATTTTTACTTAGCGCTCTCAGGTTTTTTCCCCTCATTTATCTCTAAAGCAATACAAAACTCCTCTTCCAGTTTGAAAACAAAGCTTACACAGCTACTATCTCATAACAAAGTTCTCAGGAAACTTCAAGAACCAGAATAATTCTAAAAAGACCAGACTTAGCTTATATTGGCATGTCCATTGACAATGTAACTTGATTTACTTCAAAATAACTCCTGTTGAGATGCTTTTGTGTGAAAATGGAATGAGGATTGGCTCAGAAGTCCAAGAAACTCTAGAAGTATACCAAGTGCTTTACAATTTGCACTTTTCTAAGGCCCTGTCAGGCAGCAGTATAAAAATGAATTGTGCCACTTCCAATAAGTGTTTGGGTTCCTTTACCCTCTATCCAATTATCAAGATGTAATTTATGTCCCTTTTATACAATGCTTCTTACAATGAATCACTGCATCTAGTGGAGCCCAAGTTGGTCTAAATTATGAGTAGGGAATGCTAAAGCAAATAAAACCTAGCACCAAGTTATATGAATGTGTTAGAATAGACTGCTTATGCTCCCTTCCCATTCTTAAGTGAGCTTGACACTTCCCTGTGATGCAGAACGCTCTCAGCAGAGTTGGAGTAAGAGCTCCCATATCTACCATCTCCTCAGAGTATTTAAATCACCTGAATCCTCTATCCCCATAGTCTTGGTACTACATTTGGAATTAGAGTTGAACAGAAATATTTTGACAAAACACTATGGTTTTTTTATTTTGCCAGGGATTAGGGGATTTATGCTGAATCCCTGGAATTGCAGACTTGTCCAAATCACAGCACTGTGGAGACTCTTATCAGTTCCCATTAGGAAATTATTTGCAAGTGCAGGAATTTTTGAAGCAACATTCTGAATGCAATTCAGTTTCTGATTAAGACACCTCAGTTTAGATGTCTAAAAGTGACCTAGGTGTCTAAACTCCTCTTATAGTCAGCAGAGCCTAGAGTTTGATTAATTTTATTCAAAACCACCAAATACTCAGCTCATTTGACCCCATATTGGTATCTAGTGTCATTTGAGATGCCCTAGGTTATCTTGCCTGGCCTCCAGCTTTATTTCGTGTGGTATACCCAACTTTCTCTCTCCATAAAGTCCAATCTGTCTTGTTCTTTCTGTCAGCTCCATGTAAATGCCTTGGCTATCCTGGAGCACTTCAGATGGCACTAGATACCTATGTGCTGGCAACTGCATCAAGCCCCTAGTGACTAGTCAGTGCCTACACGTCTCAGGGAGGACCCATGTTTGAGTCCTTATTCATCCTGGTTCAGACCGGAATCTTGAACTTGTGCCTCCCACAAAGCACAAGGAGCGAGTACCCTTGCCACAGTGCACCTGGTTACTGTGGAGCTTAGCGCATCTTTCATGCTGAGCTTTTTCATTTTGAATAATGAGTCTTTGCAAAAGGAGCATGAGCTAAGTCATCTGTAACTGCTGAGCTATAAAATTTTCAGTTTCTTTCTGATCTAGTGAATGTTCAGCTAATTCCAAGCCTATGCCAGAAGAGAGCCTGGTAATCTCTATAGCCTGATAATCAGGCATTTCCCAGGGAAATGAAAGACTGAGTCAAATCAATTGCCTGAATCAGGCAAAGCAGGTACATGAAGCTGAGAGCACTGTGTTCTAGAGGCACTTCTATAGCACTATGCTTCTGCTTCATTCTGCCTCTTCCTGTATTTTCTTTAGTACAATAAGATACAAAGAAAGGGCTTGTTTGTATCCTCATGTAGAATGGGTACTGCTTTCTGAAATCTCAAAAAAGTTTTGTGGGACAGAATAATTTCAGATGAAACATAATCATAATAACACCCTGGTCCGTATTTCCTTGTTGTTTTTTGTTTAATGCTGTTATCATTTGACTCTCTGAAATGTGTGGGACACCCATTGCTTGTTGCCTAAGGTTGTTTTATATTACAATTTGTATCAGTTGCCAGAGGATACTTACTCAGGAAGAAGAGAAAAGAACTAACTGAGGCAAGGAACAAAGCAGCAGTAACAATTCAGTCTCACTACAGGGGATATAAGGAGAGGAAGATCTTCAAAAGGAGGAGGTAGTGTTATTTTCTCTCTCTTATGTCACTCAAATGTGTCCCTTTTCATTAACTGCACTGCTGAAGAACAGCAATGTAAGCTAAAAGTGAAGCAAATTAGGATTATTCTAGATATCTGTGCAGAGGTAATGTACATTTATGTGGAGGTTTTTAATGTCAGTAGCCAATTTTCTCATATTTTTAAGCCCAGGGAATAAAGGCATATTTAGGG